>NC_136062.1:12420000-12712500 GCF_964261635.1 Lissotriton helveticus | reverse complement strand
TATCCAATGGGAGGTGGATAACATGGCTAAGAGCATTAGCTCGGTAATGCATGAATATCGCTGACTTTTCAGCGATATTAATGCATTGCGGCCGTTTTTTATCGCATTTGCGATAAACCTTGATAATAGCAAGGTTTATCTGCGATAATTTCTGACGATGCTTAGCGGTAAAAGATTCGTTGCTAAGCATCGTTAGGGATAAATATCGCTTAACTTTGGTAATATGCCCCAACGTCTGTTAACGTTCGATTCGAAGGAAATCAGGAAGTGTTGAAAAACATTGTCTGCGCCATCTTGCCTTTTTTCAAATGCCACACTTTTGTCGTGCACGGCAGCCATTTTAGATGACTTGACCAGACCCACTCTCTGCACGCTGTCGATCCTTAGCATGGCTCCCCATCCTCGCAAGCATCTCCCCCAGGCACTGGTCACCCCCGCTCTCTGTCTTATGCATGGGCAATAAACCTCCCCCCATCTGCGCTGCTCTTCCCTGAGAATCACACCCTGTGCCCGCCCGACACCTCCCTTTCGCCCTATTCACTACCGCACCCTCTGACACTCCTCTTCCTCTGTGTCCGATTGTCCAGGCCGGTCCCAGGCTATCAGCTAGCCTTGCAGATTAGTTTATGGCCCCAGCTGTAAAGAATCACCCCTCTTCAAAGGAGTTATAGTAGATCAAGGCCCACACCCGATGAGATCCGTCACACCACACGCGTTCCTACTATCTGAAAACCATCCTGTATTGTGATTGGGGAGGGGACCGAGCCTGAAGCGGAAGATTCCAGGGATGACTCTTTGTACATCAAAGTTTTTACAATTATGTGTCACATTAAAAATATATAGCACTCCAACAAAGTAGTAGGATTATAAAACTTTAATAACTTATAAATATATACAACAAAACAAAAACAGTAAAAACATTTAAACATTTTTAGGGAAAAAGAAGGAACAATGGTCAGTAGCGGTCGGTTGTGCGAATAGTCCCAAGGCAGCACAACGTCCAGATTTCTGGACGGCACCCAGGTGATGTTGCCTGGGTGCCGCACTGATTTGGGTATCCGGCGTGGGGCGTCCCGGGGGGTGGGTCGTCAGTAGCGGTCTGTTGTGCGAATAGTTCCAAGGCAGCAGAACGCGCTGAAATGTGGATGGCACCAAGGTGATGTCCAGTAAGTTGCCGCCCTCCGAATAACGGCGTGGGGCGCCCCGGGGGGGGGGGAGGCGGCGTGAACGGGCCTCCCCAGGTGGAGCCTCGTCTGCTGTAGTGGGGCGCCCCTTTACCGTTTCAGTTGCCATTCCGTCCGCTTTTGGTCCACTGTGTCAAAATCCGCAATTCAGCTGAGTTGCGCCCACTCTTGCGGTGCAGCGATAGGCGGCTGTCACAGGACTCTCAAAATGGCGGCAGGCTCTTTCCTTTTTGGGCGTGGTCCACTGAAATGGCCCTTGGACACCTTGGAAATCGGACGCTTGTCTGCTAGGTCTTGGACCCCATTCTCGAAAGCGTCCCCTCCGCCTTGAGGATTCTACAAAAGTCTTGGGGGCCCCCGACTCCTGCAGGCTTCCGGTGGGGAGCGGCTGCCATGATTGCTCGCGGAATGACCACGACGGAGCCACGAGATGGTGGTGCTTTCATGCTGACGCCAGCTTCAGTCTGAAACATCCAGAAACAAGGTGGGGCTTTCATCGTTTGGGAAAAAAAAAAAGTTTTCATCCAATGAAAAGTGTTGTTTTTAGGTCATATGATCAAGCCTTCCATCATTAGGAAACCAAAAGTAAAATGAACCAATGAAAAGTTTTATAAACAAGTCACATGACCTGTTATGCGGCATAGGGTATAAAAAGCGTAGAAAATCCGTTGGCACGTGAGGCGGCGTCAGTAGCGGACCGATGTGCGAATAGGCCGAAGGCAGCACAACGCGCCAAGATCCGGATGGCACCGAGGTGGTGTCCAGCAAGTTGTCGCACTGGTGTGGCCATCCTACAATGCTGAAAGTCGGCGTGGGGCGCCCCGTTGGCCTGTGAGATGGCGGCAGTAGCGGACCGATGTGCGAATGGGGCCAAAGGCAGCGCAACAATATTTTCTGAATAGAAGACACCACAAGGCGCTGAGATGCCAAGATCCGGATGGCACCGAGGTGGTGTCTAGCACGTTGTCGCACTGGTGTGGCCATCCTACAATGCTGAAAGTCGGCGTGGGGTGCCCCGTTGGCCTGTGAGATGGCGGCAGTAGCGGACCGATGTGCGAATGGGGCCAAAGGCAGCGCAACCATATTTTCTGAATAGAAGACACCACAAGGCGCTGAGATGCCAAGATCCGGATGGCACCGAGGTGGTGTCTAGCAAGTTGCCGCACTGGTGTGGCCATCCTACAATGCTGAAAGTCGGCGTGGGGCGCCCCGTTGGCCTGTGAGATGGCGTCAGTAGCGGACCGATGTGCGAATGGGGCCAAAGGCAGCGCAACAATATTTTCGGAATAGAAGACACCACAAGGCGCTGAGATTCGGTTAGCACCGAGGTGGTGTCTAGCAAGCTATGCAGCTGAGTTGCGTGCGCACTTGCGGCGAATAGGTCGAAGGCAGCACAACAATGTTTTCTGAATAGAAGACACCACAAGGCGCTGAGATTCGGTAGGCACCGAGGTGGTGTCTAGCAAGTTGCCGTACTGGTGTGGCCATCCTACAATCCTGCTCCGAATAACGGCGTGGGGTGCTCGAAGGGGGGGGGGAGGCGGCGTGAACGGGCCTTCCTAGGTGGAGGCTCGTCTGCTGTAGTGGGGTGCCCCTTTACCGTTTCAGTTGCCATTCAGCTGAGTTTCGGCCGCTCTTGATGCTACAGCGACAGGCGGCTGCAACAGGACTCTCAAAATGGCGGCCTGTTCTTTGGATTTGGGCCTGGTCCACTAAAATGGCCCTGGGACACCTTAGAACTCGGACGCTCGAATTTTTTTTCCTTTCCTCTACATGCAAAAAAAGTTAAATGCCCGGTACGTTACACGCTTCATCTGCCACGATGTACTCTCCAGAGGAACCGAAAAAAAATATAGTTATGGTAACTATACCATGCATCGTCATATGGAGAGGTGGCACCGATTAATTATAGTGCTGCATAAAAGAGAGATTTGGAGGAGAACCCCCGACCTGCCAGTACATTCATCAAAGGTGGCACTGACAGCATCAGAGGCAAGGGAAACGGTCCCACATATTTAGAAGAACTTTGGAAAGATTAAAATGACATGTTTAGATTGTGGCAAATTAATTTCATGTGGACAGATGAGTGTTACTCTAATAAATACAGCATATGAACATCATCATAGTCGATGGTTGGTAGAGACATTTTGACTATATCCTGGACCTGCCCGTCCTCGCCCAAAATGGCGCCGGAATAAATGGGACTCGTAACTCCTTGTTGTGTACTGGTTGCACAACCTTGATATCACGAGATACGTATGCAGTTTTGAAGCACATGGCGGGCGGGGACGAGAATAGATTGAATATTTCGATATCCCTTTTGATATTAAGTTCTGATGTGTTATTGATTACTGTACTATTGAAAGTTCGAATTAACGTCACCCATGGTACTTGCCCGCAAATGTATATCTAGATAATTTTATTGTAACTGGCCCTGTCGTATTTTAATTATAAAATGTACGTCCACCGATTCCGCAACTGTTAGACACTTTAGTTCTTGCAACCTAATGGCCCGCCCGTTACGTTCCTCTACAGTGTAAATGTCTACTCATCATATACGATTACAGTTTGCTCCGTGGCCGGCCCACGTGGTTATAGGCCCGTATTTGTATAATGACATTTTCACAATAAAGGTTTTTAAAAGAAAACATGGTAGTAGTATATACATTGGTAAAGTTTTTAATAATAGTCAATGTTTTAGAATCAGTAAAAGGCAAGTGAAATAAAGCAGACCAATTACATGAAGGGTAAAAGGTATAATACGCAGGAACGCAGTAAAGATAAATGGTCAAGGGCTGTTGTGTTTTCTACTCCTACAACATAAAGTGATCGATAAGAATCTCATATTCAGGCGTATCGGCGACTAAGACAGCAGGCCGACCCTCTTTTGCTCAACGGCTCCGTCATGGGACGAAGAAACGCCCTTTTTCTCGAAAAAGGAATATATTTTACTTGCAGGACAGTTGTAAATTTTCCGGGAAAGTACATTAGCCTGGAACATTATAACATATATTTAAGAAAAAATAATGTTCGAAAGTAATAAAAAGCGTAATTTTTAGGTCATATGACCAAGCCTTTCATCATTAGAATAAGAAAAGTAAAATGAACCAATGAAAAGTTTTATTAACAAGTCACATGACCTGTTATGCTTACGTTACGCACTGCGCGTCGCGCCCCGGATCACTTCCGGATGCGCTAACGCGGCGCGTCATATGACGCATTACGCGACAACGCAGGTCCAGAATATAGTCAAAATGTCTCCACCAACCAGCGGTCGGAACACAACCCCTTTCAGCAGGCTAAATAGTTCTGTTAAATGACAACAGAAGGGACAGGCAACAAGAACCATCAGTCAAAGAGGGGAGGGCTAGTTCTTCTCTACCGGGTCACGTTGGGGCGCTACCGGAACTGATGGAATTGGTAGTCTACAGTGTTTCTGGATGTTTCAGACTGAAGCTGGCGTTAGCATGAGAGCACCACCATTTCGTAGCTCCGTCGTGGCCATTCCACGAGCAATAATGCTAGCCGCTCCCCACCAGAAGCCTGCGGGAGTCGGGGGCCCCCAAGACTTTTGTAGAATCTTCAAGGCTGAGGGGACGCTTTCGAGAATGGAGCCCAGTCTCTAGCAGACAAGCGTCCGAGTTCCAAGGTGTCGCAGGGCAATTTTAGTGGACCACTCCCAAATCTGAAGAGCCGGCCGCCATTTTGAGAGTACTGTGGCAGCCGGCTATCGCTGCACCGCAAGAGCGGGAGCAACTCAACTACATGGTGAGCGAGACGCTGTAGTCGAAAGAGCGGGCGGTAAACAGCTGAATAGCGGAAGAGGCACAGTGTAGCAAAAGCGGGCGGAATGGCAACTGAAATGGTAAAGGGGCGCCCCACTACAGCGTGTCTTTAGGTGAAACGGATTGTGGGACAAGGTCAAGAATGGAAGAGTTACCAAAAGGCAAAAAGTTCCGCTTGATCCCGGGAGCCGGCCACCTATGTCGGGGGCGATCTCAGGCTACACCAGGAGAACACGACTTGGGGAGGGAGCCGGAGCCAAGCGCCCCCTCCGAGTCCGCGCCATCACACCGTCCCTCGGGGGCCTCCGTCAAGCGGTTCAGGGTGGCACCGCATTACATTGTTCACAAATGCAGTCACGTCCTCAAACAGCCCCCACTTTACTTTGAGAATAGTGAAGCTGAAGCAAGTGCAAATAGGCTTCAGACAGTGTTACAAGTACTCCTCAAAACTTTGAACCATCAGAGTGCATGAGTTTCATGCTCGATCGATTGAGCTAGCCGGATCGGGCAACAAAAAGTATAAAATAGTTATGTAAATAGTTTTTTAATAAAATGTTTTACCCTGTTACTTTGCTGGTGTGTTGTATATATTTGTAATATTTGCATAGAGTTTATCGTTATTTTGGGCGGGGTGGGTGGCGGAGCCGAGCTGTATTGCAGCCATCATGGTGTGGAGTTCAGTTCATCTCAATAGTTTCGTGTTTGTCATGAGGGGTTGTTCCTAATGTTTCTATTTTAGCGAGGTCAAAAAGAGATCCCATTAGTGGCCTACTGATTTTGCTCGATTCCTTTTGTTTTTTTACACGATTTTTCGCTATCTGCAAAGACTAAACAGAGTATTGCGACTCTGTGCTTGTTTGTAAATAGAGAATGAACCAAAGAGAACCAATTCTAAAACAGTAAATGCTTGGATAACAATCAATCAAATGGAGAGAGAAGCAGGCACGACGGATTACAACGGGGGCAAAGGCCTGCGTTAACTACCCTTCACTATCTGCAAAGAGAGAGTACTCCTAATAGAAATGAGGGGGAGGGGGGGCAGCATTCAAAGCAGATCAGTGTGCATAAACACGAAAATGTTTTTACTTACCACGTACTTGACATTCGACAGCTTATGATATTTGCTATTAAAAAACCATTGAAATTCACTGAAAAAACCATAGGTTAGAGACCATATATAGTTAGGAATTAGCATTTAAAAAACCTTGAAAATTCACTGAAAAAACCATAGGTTATAGACCATATATAGTTAGGGATTAGCATTTAAAAAACCTTATTTTACTCACACAAAACCATTGAAATTCCATATATAGTTAGTTGCACTAACTATATATCGCGCACCCACAATCCACTGCTGATGATGTCACATATTACATCATTCATGACATGGTCAGTGACATCACTGATGACATCACTGATGACATCTCAAATGACATCACTGATGACATCACTGTTGACATCTCAAATGACATCACTGATGACATCTCAAATGACATCACTGATGACATCTCAAATGACATCACTGATGACATCACTGATGACATCTCATTTGACATCAATGACCACATCACTGATGATATCATTCATGTGACAATACAATGCATCTCCTCACACTTTAATATAACCTCTGTTACACCCAGTGTTAAATACAGAGTATAATTTTTGAAACCATTGACACACCAATACTAGTTACTACATACGCACTCAGTGATTCCTATGTTTACACACACATTCACTCATTTACCCATACAATCATTCATACATACAATCACTCATCTTTACAACACTATCATATGCACTCATACACCTATACAGACTCTCACACTCTGTCACTCATCCATGGAGTTACTCACACACCTAGTCAGTCCTGTAAATAATAAATCACACTTCCATTTTCTAATCTATACAGTTAAACATAGAGCACCTTACATTTTGAAACATATACTAACACATACTTACTCTCTTATACAATCATTGATACAAGTACACATTGATCTGCACAGAGTCACACACCTCCCAGCCAGCCACACACACACTCAGTCTCCCATACAAATACTTGGGCAATCAATCAATAACCCATATAGTTACTCATATAGCTACTGACCAACACATGCAGCAGTTTACAGAACAACAGACATAATGATGCACAAATTAAGACAGTTTAGTCACTAACCCATGCACTCAGTGAGACACATTTAATCACTCACTCATACAGTCAGTCACGCACCTACTAAATCCTTCATCCAGACACTTCTACATCTACTCATTCTTCAATATGTAAAACATATTTAAACTTTACAGAAACACACAGTCACTGGATGATGTCATCAGTGATGTCATTTGAGATGTCATCAGTGATGTCATCAATGATGTCACTGACCATGTCATGAATGATGTAATATGTGACATCATCAGCAGTGGATTGCGGGTGCGCGATATATAGTTAGTGCAACTAACTATATATGGAATTTCAATGGTTTTGTGTGAGTAAAATAAGGTTTTTTAAATGCTAATCCCTAACTATATATGGTCTATAACCTATGGTTTTTTCAGTGTATATATACATATATATATACATACACATATATACACATACATACACCTATATATACACATACACACACATATATACTCTTAATAGCCGTTCTCGTGATGATTGGCTCCCACATCCAGCATTAGGGTATAGCAATCAAGAGGGGCGTGGTGAAGATGGTGGCGACGATGGACGTGTGAGCTCCATGTTGGGTCCAACACTTATCCGGTACTTGCATACCCCAGCATGTCACTTCTGTAGTGGGATCACTGGGGTGCCTCCTGGACACAACTGCAACCCTCCTGCTGGTGCACTTGGGTGGGGAAGTAGCACCGGGCACGCTGACCGACCTGACCCTGCTGGGCCGGAGATGGAGGTCTCCTCTGTGAGACGGCCATGAGCGGAGGTATGAGCGGTGATGACTGCTTACCTGAGTGGTGAGCAGTGAAGACCAAGAGCACCGAATCATGGCCCGTGCTAGGGCTGCGGACCATGGATCGGTGAGGCGCCGCTGTCATCAGGAACCTGAGGGTTGTGCGACAGGCTCCTTTAAGGGCAGTCATGGATCCCCCTGTGATGAGGCCCGGAGATGACTAGCTGCCTCGTGATTTGGGGACAGTAGCCAATATTTGAGGGTGCAGACCCCCTTGTGGGTCCCTGTGGGTGTAGTGTGCACTCCATTCATCTGCCACGGAGCAGCGAGAGGTGTCGAGGGACTTTCACTGCAGGACGTGGCACTACATTTCCATGCCCCTAATGAGTGGGGGCACCTGCAATGGCTGTTTCTGCCTGCAAGGAGGACCCTCAGAGGCTGTGGCCTGACTCCTGGGCCATTAGAACATTAGCTAAGGATGCGCAGACTTCGGCGATCACCAACCAGTGCATATGTCCTTCCCAGCTGACACTACTTCAATCCCCTTTGAGGACAGGGAGCCAGGAACAAGCAACAGCCACCACTGCACCACCAATACCTTGAGGTCACCACAGGTGAGGTGCACAGTGACTGCCCCCTCATGGGCAGGCGTGCCCCCGGGGAAGGGCACCATCACCAATCCCACTGAAGCATGTGTCACTGCACTGTGACTCCACATTGGAGACTGCATACCTTCTCTCCCCAGCACGCTGGCCCTGAAATCCCGGGTGGGAGCAATCCGCGCATGCTTTTGGCCCCTTCCTGGTGGGCGGCCAGCTGTCCTGCTTAACAACAAAGAGTAAAACCGATAGACTGGAATGAGATCTGGGTAAAGAAGTTTAAACCGACAATCTCGCAACCGGTATTAATGAGGAAGGTAAATTAATCAGTATGTATGCGACATTACTAGGGGATGAAATTAGGGAGACTCATTGTTCGTTGTAAAATTTGCTCAAGGCATCATATATTTTGCATAAGAAGAAACAGTTGTATCAGCACTGTAGGCAAAATTTGCAAAAAACAAACCAAAATAACATTGTGCACTATGTGCCTGTGACACTTGAAAGTGAATGGCGCAGGTGACAAGTGAAAGGAACAACAGAAGGCGCAACGTGACAAGGTGACTAATATGTACAGGAAAATATGGTTCATATATATTTTTTACAATGATTGGTCATGTTATTAAAGACATTTTTGAATGAACCATAGTTGAAAAAGCGCCATAAATTGCGCTTGCAATGTCGGCGGCGTTTCGATCCTTAATTATTTAGGATCATCTTCAGGACTGGGTTGCCGTGTTGTAAGTGCTGTCTAAGTGCTGTATAAGGGAGCAGGGTGAAGGGTGCAAAAAGGGCACTGGAAAAACTAGGTGAGGAGGCATACCTGGAAGGTAGCAGGCGATGAAATTTGGGCAAGTATGACTTGCCCAGAATAGGTGGCAATAATAATCATGGTGAGGGGTCATGTTGAGTTAAAGGAAAGGTGAGAGAAGGCCAGGAATGGCCCATGTCAGGTTAAGAGGAGAGGGGTAACGATCTTACCCAGGGAGGAGTGCAAGAATAGAAGGCGTCACCAAAGCGAAATAAGGTCCAGGCGGTATGTAGGAATCTGAGTGGAAAACGTGAGTTGGCTGGGACAGGTAGGGGTGCCCAGGATGGGCAAGGCACCTAGAAGACAGGGCACAAAGTGATCAGACTGACCATTGATGTTAACGGCATGGTGAAACTAGGAGGGGGTACAGGGTGAGGCCTAAATTACCTAGCCAAGGCTGGAGCGCTGCACAGATTGCGGAGAAGCCGTGGACAGGGTGAGGAGCCCCGAACCGATATCAGCGTGAGAATGAAGCTGTCCGTTAAGTGCACCCTAACAACGGGGAACCCGGGAAAGAGTCAGGGTCTGGGAGTCCAGTGAAAGACCAGAAGATGGGTGATAGGCCCAGGATCCCCGGTTGGCTGAGGTAGGTACTTTAGGCAAAGTAGAGGCCCGCGTTCCAACGTCATGGAAAGGAAGGCCACCTTCTTAGATGGCCTCGCTCACCCCCTCTGTAGCTTGGCACGAGCAGTCAAGGCTATCTTCAAGGTAAATGTGTAAAGTATTTGTAGCCACGCTCACAATAACCCAATGATGACACACAAATAGACTCCACACAAGCTTTATAAAAAAAAAAAATAAAAAAAAAAAAAAGAGTATAAACTTTATGTAAAAAGATATACGATAAGAACACACAATATAAATCCAACATGCGGCCGATCAATGCAAGCCATCTGAACATGTGGGGAAGACTGAATTAACACTAGCGGTTTTATACCCGTCAACCTAGGGATTACAGTAGTGCCTGGAGAAGGTACAAGTGGAGCTTCTTGTGCTAAACCGCAGAGCCGAGGACACCAAAAGCAGGTCAAGGTGTAACACTGTTTCTGGAGGAATGGCTGGTACAGAATGTTCTAGATGGCAAAGTTCTGAACTTCTTCTTGATTGAGAGGGCCCAGCGGCCACGGGCCGGCCCCCTCCCCCAAGGGTGCCCCTTCGACCCATTATAGCACGCCTCCTCAACTACAGAGACTGCTACCTGATCCTGCAATGCTTCCACACCAAGGGCCCCCGGTCCCACAAACACACTTGGATTTCGGCTTACCCGTACTTTACCATGGAAGTTCAATGCTGCCGGGGATCATGTACCCGGGTCAAGCAGCACCTCCGGGACCTGAACCTTAAGTATGCACTGTTTCTCCACCAAGCTTTGTGTCATTGAGGGGGACAAGATACCTCGTTCAATCTCAAGAGGACGTCTGGACCTGGCTCCAATTAAAGGACCTGCTGCCACCGATACCCCCCTGGAATCCTCAGTGGATGGCTGGCTGGTGCCAAAGCTGCGATGTCACAGATGTTGACCTCCTAGACTGCCTTGCACTAAAGAACAAGCGGCAGAGGAGCAGTCCCGAGCAGTGGCAGAGGCTTTGCTCTACAGCACAAAGTCTTTTGCCCCCTTACAGGACATCCGGTCCTCATCGACGGGGGAACAGAAGATACTTTCACCCCAGGGGTTCGACTCTCCCATTTGGTATCTGCCGCTGTTGCATCAGGCAACATGCCACACTGACTCAACCCCATGGAATGATGAGGCAATCACACAAATAGGTGACTTATACCATGATGGCACCCTAATGTCTTTTCAAGAAATGACCAGGACCTATGGATTGATCGTTGGGCAGATTCTAGCCTATGGAGCTGTGAGGCAGGTGGTCTGTGAGACATGGGGTGCAGGGTGGTCAAGCTGCCACATCCCAGGCTGTGACTGTATTGCCCTCCACACCACTACACACAATCATGCTGTGGGGGCGCACCATAGGTGGGAGGCAGTGCTACAATATCCACTCCGACACCCCCCCAATGTAAATTACAAAACTCCGACTTCATCCACATGGTGTGGACGTGTGCGTCACTGGCGCATTGGTGGTCTGAGGACACCGCTATAGTAGCAGAATTATCCACACACCCTCTCACCCCCACCTCTGAATTTTGCCAATCGGGACTGCGACCCCAGATAAAGGGTGACAAGCAACTGCACCGCTTTATTGATCTGGCCTTTGTCTTGTTTAAGCGCAACAAAAATCAAGGCTTGGAAATTTCCAGTCCCCCCTCCCCTCCAGAGGTCCGGGCGTGGCTCAGAGAGCTACTGACTTCGACCAGAGCCAGAAGGCACTCTCAGACTACTCAGTATGAGGAGTGACGCAACACAGAGCGACTGCTGGGAAACCCATTTGCTAGCGGTTGAAGCAAAAACAGATGACCTGCCACCCTGAACATGTGGCGCTGCACTCACACTCATGATACACAAGCTCGTGATGGCTAGATGTATTTGCCAACATCCCACCCACACTATAGCTTGTCAACCCATCCAGTAGCTCTAACACATTCCGCTCCCCCCCACCCTCCTGCATGCACCACAACCCAATCGCATGTCCCTCCTAGAATAATCCAGAGGCCTCTCTAGTGCTTTTCTGGGGCACGCTTGGCAAACACTGGAGACGCAGGCACGACATCCTTGAGCAGTTCCATATATGCTTGCTAACATGATACACTGGCCTTTGTTGCGTGCTCGAGATGTGTGAGCACTGGCTCTGAAAGTCGTAATCCGTCACCAAGGTATCGTAGAGCACTCAAATTGACATACTTTTTACCTTATTATTTTGGTGTGTTTCACCTTCTCTCTCATATTCGCCAATTCTAACCCCCATACCCAGTTTGTTGAATTGATTGAAGGTTGCATGGTATATCCTACAATTCCTTTTGTGATATAGATGATGGCTTTGACAGGTTCCTCCTTGTTACTTAATTTGAAATTACGTTGTTTAAAATTACACCAACCAGAAAATTACTCTGATATTTGCTGTAATTCGCCAACTGTGTCACCAATAAACAGATGACATAAAAAATAATAGCAATCAAAAGATTTTGCCTATCGTTCTATTAAACACTTTAATCTAATTAGATAATTTTGAGTGGTGGAATTTAAGATTAGTAAGCATATGAGGTTAGAAATGTTACCTAAAATAAATTGTAACTATTCGATGCTTTAAATTTTAACTTTTAAGTCTATTTATTTACCAATATAAAAAATAAAAAAAAGTCAAAATTACAATCTCCGTTTATAAGAAAAAAGACTAGCTTGTTTTGGTCCCAACAACAGAAGCTCATAATTTAATTTGGTAGGAATTTGTAATAACTTGTCCTTCATTTTGAAAGGCAAAGCTTTAATCAAGAATCAGTTACTCCAAGAAGCAAAAAAAGGAAATGGCTGGTTTAATGCAGAATATCCGAAACCTAGGAGTAAAGTCAATTTTGCAAAATGCAAACTTCTCAATGTCATGAACTCTCATTGGGTGGAGAAGTGGAACATTTTGAAAAGTTACCATTGGGATCTTTTCTACAAGAACATTCAACATTACAATTCCTGCGGAGAATAAATTAGGTTAGTTCCCCAAGAACGATGGTGTAATTAGATCTCTACTTTATATAACAAAGGACAGTGTCAGTTTTAGTTGGAACGGAGACACGAAAGAAAGTGCAGCCCTGATCCAGGTCTACTCCAGTAGCAGACAACAATTGGACCCTTGCTTAAATGATTGGGAACTTAAAACATTTGTAGGTGGGAGAGCAAGATCGCCTTCTTTAAAAGTGTGCCTTATTTAAAAATGATTACGTATGATGAAGGCCGCTGGAATTATGCAATTGTGTGGTCGTTGAGTTTTTTGCATAATAGATTTGCCGCATTTGCCACTTAATTCATCGTCTGCTGCATAATCTTCAGATTAAAAATAAATTGTTTCTAGCTCAAATGCATCAAGTGTTACTAAAAACTAAGCATGGGCGGATTTTACGAATTGGCAATCCGCGAACTTGCGTATTTACGGACTCGCAATCCGCAAAATCCGCGAACTCTCGCAAATTTGCGTTTTTTTTTTATGTTCGCAAGGATTTCTGCCAGTTCGCGAGGGTTCTGTACCAGTTCGCAATTGCGAACTTACTTGTCGGCTCGCAACGGCCGCGACTATGTTGTTTCTACATCTGGTTCATCATCACAGGTTCACAGCACCCTCTGTTTCACCACTGCCACCCTCTGGTACACTTATGCCACCCTCTGGTACATCACTGCCACCCTCTGGTTGGTTTATCACTGTAGATTATGGGGGTGAAAAAAAGCAAGCACACCTGCCCTGCTTCAACTGACATGAATTAATTTGGGGTTGATTAATGTGTCACTGAATTTAAACTTCCAGTCTGGCTGGCACCTGCTTCCTTATCTGTAATTTGCTGAACTCTGAAGGGGCCCCTCAGGAAGCACTACAGGGAATGGTTACTAATGATAAGATTGAACTTTTGCACCTGCTGAGTGCTTTCAGTTTTGTCTGTAATTGCTTTCTGTTGCAGTGTAATTTTTTTAACAGGACCTTTGTTGTATACTTGTAGCTATTCTCTGAGCCTGCTATGAGGGTCAGAGCAGGGTCATAGAATAGTTGCAAGTAGGCAAATGAACTCTGAAGCGGCCCCTCAGGAAGCACTACAGGGAATGGTTACTAATGATAAGATTGAACTTTTGCACCTGCTGAGTGCTTTCAGTATTGCAAAAATCCAAATATCCAGCAGCATCCACAAAAGTAATCCTTCCAGGTCAAGATCCAAATCAAAGTGACCAGCACATGAAGAAAGCACTGGGAGGTGCCTGGTGGACAGGAACAGGAAGTTGGAGACTGTGGGGCACTTCCTTCCTCCCACCCCCACCCCCCAAAATGGACTCCTTGCAAAGAAAAAGTGCAGGCAAATGTCAACCTGAGGAGTTATTCTGATAAAAATCATAATTTTCAAGGTTTATGCTGCCTGCTGGTGGATTTCTTGTGCGAAATTGCAAATTTTGCAATCTCGCAATTGCGAGATTGTTGCTGCCCGCCGCATCTACGTGTTCGCAAGTATTTACTCCCGCGAAATTGTATAGTATTCTAGTTGGCAAGCAAAAAATCCGCTTCGCACGGATTTTACGAATTTTCGGCAAGTTCGCTAAAGTTCGCGGATTGCGAATTTACCGAAAATACGCCAAATCCACGAGCGGAACGGATTTTACGCCCATGCTTACTAAAAACACAGCGACACGTCATGCTGCGCAGAGGAAGAACCTTTGCAAATGTTGACTGGGCACTTTTCTGTTGCTTATTGCGGAATTAAACTGGTACTAATGATCTGTACTAATGATGTGCATCAATGCCCAGACAGTGTTAACAAGTGTAAAAATGAGAAATTAATGAAGTAATAAAGTCATAAAATGTGCCGCACTATGCTGTACAATTTGCCTTTTCTTGCCACCCAAGACATTTTGGCCCTCCCCTGCCACATAATTCCAATGGACTCCTGTCTATTGAAGCCACACTACTTAACTCCTTTTTTAGGTGGGTCATAACTCATGGCACAGGCTCCGATTCTCTGAGGGAGGTCATTCTAAAACCACTTCTAAAGAAGGGAGATCGAATAGATCCAGCTAACTACAGATTCATTTCTTGCCATATACTACATCATACTTTTTGCCAGAACAGTAGTAAAATGTCTACAAAGTTGGTTATATAGCTTGAATTTAATGCTCAGGGAACTAGAACGGTTCAAACCATAATATTTGACCATTACTTTGTTCTTTAGGTTCTAGCTGGAAAAGCGATTCACACAGCTGGCAATCTCTGCTGTTGGTTTGTGGATCTACGTGCAGATTTTGGCCTTGTTGAGCATGATTTGCTACCGCAACTCCTCACTCCAATAACCACTCAGGAGATAGATATATATATATATATATATATATATATATATATATATATATATATATATATATATATATATATATATGGGACTACAAGTGGTTTGAGTTGAACATTTGCACTTAACAAGCAGCGCAAACCGAGGCGCAAAGCACGGCGGTTACAGGAAGAAAAGAAGGGGAATGGGCAACCAAAACTCGGAGTAAACAGTAACCCAGCCACTAATACTGTTATAAATTTGACTTATGTAGATTTGAATGTGGCGGAAATGCAGCTTTTGGCATTAGGATTCTCAGTTTGCCCTAAAACAGTTTTCAAGCATGTACAATCTAGTGTTGATGTATTCAAATTTATTAGAAAATTAAAGCTATTTGTTTTATAAGCTAAATAATGCAAATCAAAGAGCTTTATCTATCAATGCTGAAAACCAACCGAGCTTACGGTTCCAAGTCTCTGATGTCCCCGTTTTGAGAACCATCAATGCACTAGCAGGCTCTTTAGATGATGTGCCTTCTAATACTCAAGAGGAACTCCAGAGTATGGGTAACACTAACACTAGGGCAGCTCTAACCCCTTTTCGTCCACCTTCTAAAATTATCCCCATGATGGCAAGGGATTCCATCGATATATTTGGGGATTGCATTATTGAAGACCTTAAAGTTCTTAACAAAACATAGGCAGTATGTAGAATAACAATATTCTCACCTTATGAAGATATTCTGTGATAAGAACATAATTGTGAATAAGGCAGACAAGGGTGGGAATATTGTTATTTGGCCGCATCTAGCATATATGGAGGGAGCTCTGAAGCATTTAAGTGACGCATGTTGCTATAGGAAAGCGTCCTTCATTGAATTAACAAAGGTTAAAGAGCAGGTTTTCAAAGATTTTGCTCAATGGAAATGTGAGGGTTTAATTAGTAAAGAACACCACAACTTTTTGAGAACTGAACATCCCATTACCCCAACTCTTTATTTAATTCCAGGCCATCCAATAATCTCCGCCCAAGGAGGTTTATTGGACTCCAGGTCTAACTATTCAGATTTTTTCTCCACGGCTACGTTGAAAATCTTCCCTCATATATTAGGGATACAAGCCATTTTTTTGAGAAATTGCGAAAGGTTACTTGGGAGGACAACAATTACTTTATAGTGATGGATAGTTATTCTCTCTATACAAGTATAAACCATCAGGACGGTTTAAATGCCATAGGTCATTTCCTTTCTGATAGAGAAGTGTGTTTTTATCAGCACAATAAAATGTTGTTAAGGATGACATAAATGAACACGTCATTAAATGGTGGAGATTTATCGATGACGTATTTGTGATATGGAAAGGTACAAAAGATTCAGCACTGAAATTTGTAGCTGACATCTATGACAACACCCTGAATCTACTGTTTACGGCTAATGTTAGCAATCTCAAAGTGGAGTTTTTAGATGTGGAAATGTATGTGGAGGCCAATACCATACACACAAAGTTGCATAGAAAGGTCACTGCTGGCAACTCTATATTGCATGCCAGTAGTGCCCATCCGAGACACCTGATCAGGAGTATCCCTTATGGGGAAGTTTTTAAGAATCAAAAGGATTTGCAGCAATAAGAAAGATCTGGAAATATGTCTTTCTGAATCAGTGGATAGTTTTAAAGCTCGAAGTTACAGTTTGAAAGATTTGCAGACTGCACTTTCTAAAATACAGGATCAGGCTCATCAGCTAGAAACAGCTAGCGAGGCTAATACACAACTGGAAACTTCATCACAGTGTGATAGCAAAAAGTCGATGGTTAGACTTATCACCACATATAGTAGGCAAGAGAAGCAAGTTAGAAAGATAGTCAACAAACATTGGGCCATTCTTAAACAGACATTACCCTAGCCCCTGAGTTGGATACTTATCCGACCATTACTTTCAGAAGAGCGCCCTCTATGAGGGATGCTCTGGTTAGAACCAGTCCGGAAGTGAATTAGACTAGTAATTGGTTGACCAACAGAAAAGGGTTTTGCAAATGTAGCTTGTGTAGGGCCTGTAAGTTTGGGAAAAATAAGTATGAGATTGCTGATGCTTTCTCTTCTACACTGTATAAAATCCGGGGCTTGTATTCGTGTAAGACTGATCATGTAGTCTATGTGCTCAAATGTACGTGTCAACTTCAGTATGTGGGCAGTACAAAACTCCCTGTGTTTAACCGTATTTTACAGCACTTCCGGGTGATGGTTAATTCGGATTCTTCATATCCGGTCGTCCGTCACTTCAAATTAGTGAATCAAAACAATCTCAATGACCTATGTTAGTTTTGTGATTGATGCAGTGCCCAAATCAATATGGGGAACAAGGGGTGGTGATGGACAGAGTCTCTGAATTAAGCAGAATACTCTCACCCAGTCAAGAGATCAGGGCTAGATCCAACAACGTTTTTTAGCTCATTGCACCATCCCAGTTTCAGAACCTGGCTGTATGCAAATTAGTCTGTCCCTGGCCCAGTGCATCATGGGAACAGGGCAGACCAGACTACAAAAGCCAATTCTTACAAGCTGGGTAAGAGTGGTCTGCTTAATTCAGACACTCTGTTCATCACCACCCCCTTTTCTGAATCGTTTTTGGCCACTATAGGTGTGGCAGGGTATACTCAGACATGAGTCCCTTGCTCACTGCTCCATCAGGATTCAAGCAAGCCGGGCCGAAGACGCCTGAAGTGGCAGAAACCGGTCCCCGGAAGCTTGTCTCCTTTCTGGTGAAGAATTGGCTTGGTAGTTTGGTCTGCCCTGTTCCCATGATGCACTGGGCCAGGGACAGACTAATTTGCATATAGCCAGGTTCTGAGCTGGGATGGGGCAGTGAGCTAAATAACGGTGATGGATCAAGTTCTGATCTTTGGACTGGGTAAGAGTGGTCTGCTTAATTCAGACACTCTGTTCATCACCACCCCCTTTTCTGAATCGTTTTTGGCCACTATAGGTGTGGCAGGGTATACTCAGACATGAGTCCCTTGCTCACTGCTCCATCAGGATTCAAGCAAGCCGGGCCGAAGATGCCTGAAATGGCAGAAACCGGTCCCCGGAAGCTTGTCTCCTTTCTGGTGAAGAATTGGCTTGGTAGTTTGGTCTGCCCTGTTCCCATGATGCACTGGGCCAGGGACAGACTAATTTGCATATAGCCAGGTTCTGAGCTGGGATGGGGCAGTGAGCTAAATAACGGTGATGGATCAAGCCCTGATCTTTGGACTGGGTAAGAGTGGTCTGCTTAATTCAGACACTCTGTTCATCACCACCCCCTTTTCTGAATCGTTTTTGGCCACTATAGGTGTGGCAGGGTATACTCAGACATGAGTCCCTTGCTCACTGCTCCATCAGGATTCAAGCAAGCCGGGCAGAAGACGCCTGAAATGGCAGAAACCGGTCCCCGGAAGCTTGTCTCCTTTCTGGTGAAGAATTGGCTTGGTAGTTTGGTCTGCCCTGTTCCCATGATGCACTGGGCCAGGGACAGACTAATTTGCATATAGCCAGGTTCTGAGCTGGGATGGGGCAGTGAGCTAAATAACGGTGATGGATCAAGCCCTGATCTTTGGACTGGGTAAGAGTGGTCTGCTTAATTCAGACACTCTGTTCATCACCACCCCCTTTTCTGAATCAAATCAATATGGGGAGGAGAAGATTTGTATAATTTTTTATAACAATTATCTAGAACCTTGAGAAAGATACATGTGTAAATATATTTATGTACATATATATATATATATATACATACATATATATATACATATATATATATATATATATATATATACATATATATATATATATATATATATATATATATTACCTACTGGCGGTCGCCAGTAGGTATATATAGTTAGGATTTTTTCTCTATGGGTTTTTTGAAAATTCTATGTCTAATAACTTTGGCGTTTGTGGACGGAATTGGCTGAAATTTTCAGGAAAATGGCACATTTTGTTTCTGAGCAGCCCCTGAAAATTGGGGGGGAAGGTTCGTCCAGGGGGGGTCGAGAAAAAAGGGGGGTCCCAAAACGTGTTTTTAACATTGAGTTTTCCATAGGGCGGTTGGCCTCACTTTTAGCCCGAACGGCTGAATGGATTTGCACGAAACTTGGCAAAATTGTAGGGACTGGTAGCCCGATGTGCCTTTTGTAGGTCTCAATATATGTGCTCCAGTGGATTTTGAGAAATTAACGTTTAAAAAAAGATATATATCTGTAACAGCGGACAGGGCAGCGCTCCAGTTCGCGTACTTTTCGCGCAACGGAGCTTTGTGAAGCGAAGCTGATTGGTTCTCCGGCGTCTGTCAACATTCCAAACAGTCCGTAGCGGCCGGCATCTTGTCTCTCAGTAGGATCGAGAGACAAGAGGAGGCGAAAGGGAAGGGGCAAATGACGATAAGGGGGCATAGTAGATCCTCCCTGACCTCTTAGGTTTGATGTACCATTTTGCCAAGTTTGGTGTAATTCCGTTCAGCCATTCAGGCTGTAGACGTATCTAAATGTCAATAATCGAACGGCTGAATGGATTTGCACGAAACTTGGCAAAATATTAGGGACTGGTAGCCCGATGTGCCTTTGCTAGGTCTCAATATATGTGCTCCAGTGGATTTTGAGAAATTAACGTTCAAAAAAAGATATATATCTGTAACAGCGCTCCGCTTCGCGTAGTTTTCGCGTTACGGAGCTTTGCGAAGCTGATTGGTTCTCCGGCGTCTGTCAACATTCCAAACAGTCCGTAGCGGCCGCCATCTTGTCTCTCGGTAGGATCGAGAGACAAGAGGAGGCCAAAGCGAAGGGGGAAATGACCATAAGGGGGCATAGTAGATCCTTCCTGACCTCTTAGGTTTGATGTACCATTTTGCCAAGTTTGGTGTAATTCCGTTCAGCCATTCAGGCTGTAGACGTATGTAAATGTCCTATGGAAAATTGCATGGGGAAAATACATTTGAAAGTGTTGAAATTTAGAACCAATTAAAATGTTACTTTGGTTTTGTATTTGTGTGTGATGAAAGTTAATTGGTTATGTATACATGTCAAATGAGAGGAAACCACAGCCATTTTGTGATACTACTGTCTGAGGTACATTTGTGAGGAATTTTTGGTGGTGAATTTCTGGTGTTTGATTTACACAGTACTAACACTTCTCCTACTTTTAAAAAGGTGAGTTGTTAATTTGTAAGGGGAACTATGTTGTACACTTGAAGATAATTTGAAAAATGTTTTCTGTTATTTATTTGCAGTCCTTCTGTTATACTAAATACTTGATAAAGTTAGTTTTATATTATGTATTACTAAAAACGATAAATGAAAGTGATAATTTTTTTCTGCAATTTACAGCAAGCAATTTCAAAATAAAATGGCTCACAATGAAGAGACCGTGGCAATTTCTTTTGAATTGTCCACTACATTGATTGAAATTGAGAGCACCAATAAGGAAATATTGTCACAAGGAGGAGATGACTTGAATGATTCCACTACATTGATTGAAATTGACAGCACCAATAATGAAATATTGTCACAAGGAGGAGATGACTTGAATGATTCCACTACATTGATTGAAATTGACAGCACCAATAATGAAATATTGTCACAAGGAGGAGATGACTTGAATGATTTTTTTGATCAATCTGTTGATGGCGAATTTATCGAATGTTTGGAGACCATAGAGTTACAAGAATCATCATTGCAGACTTTTCATGAGGAAATTGCTGATGAGGACATGTTACTAGTTCTTTCAAATTTAGAAAATTCTGAAGAATAAATTTATATTTAGAAATCAAAAATTGTTTGAGACATTATTCATTTTTATTTTTAATTTATGAGGTTGTAGCGAAGTGATTGTAGTATAAAATGAGACTTATAGTATAGAGTGCAACATTTTTATGTTACATGGTAAGTTTACTCATATTTACTTCCCTTCTGCCACTATATTATCTCCAATGTGTATTTGACATCTCTTCTTCATCTCCGGCCTCCTTTCTCTCACTGTGTGTCTCCGATGCATCGTATCGCTGCTATTTTGTGTAATTACAGAAGAGAGTAAAATAAAATAGTTCGGAACGTGAAAAGGGGGCAAAGTAGAGTACCCCTCACCCCCTAGGCCTTTTCAGGCGGTCCCAAAAGGATCAGTTTCTGCTTTCCTGAGAGATTATGGTATGAGTTCCATATACCACAATAATTTGCATTACAACATGCAAGATATCTATCTCCTATTACCAACTTTTGGAGATATTCGCGCTAAGCGCGAATATCTCTAAAAAGTAACACCTGCCCTGAGCAGTTCTTAGCCATGTTATCCAATGGGAGGTGGATAACATGGCTAAGAGCATTAGCTCGGTAATGCATGAATATCGCTGACTTTTTAGCGATATTCATGCATTGCGGCCGTTTATTATCGCATTTGCGATAAACCTTGATAATAGCAAGGTTTATCTTCGATAATTTCTGACGATGCTTAGCGGTAAAAAATTCGTTGGTAAGCATCGTTAGCGATAAATATCGCTTAACTTTGGTAATATGCACCAACGTCTGTTAACGTTCGATTGGAAGGAAATGAGGAAGTGTTGAAAAACATTGTTTGCGCCATCTTGCCTTTTTTGAAATGCCACACTTTTGTCGTGCACGGCAGCCATTTTAGATGCCTTGACCAGACCCACTCTCTGCACGCTGTCGATTCGTAGCATGGCTCCCCACCCTCGCAAGCATATGCCCCAGGCACTGGTCACCCCCGCTCTCTGTCTTATGCATGGGCAATAAACCTCCCCCCATCTGCGCTGCTCTTCCCTGAGAATCACACTCTGTGCCCGCCCGACACCTCCCTTTCGCCCTATTCACTACCGCACCCTCTGACACTCCTCTTCCTCTGTGTCCGATTGTCCAGGCTATCAGCTAGCCCTGCAGATGTAGTTTATGGCTCCAGCTGTAAAGAATCACCCCTCTTCAAAGGAGTTATAGTAGATCAAGGCCCACACCCGATGAGATCCGTCACACCACACGTGTTCCTACTATCTGAAAACCATCCTGTATTGTGATTGGGGAGGGGACCGAGCCTGAAGCGGAAGATTCCAGGAATGACTCTTTGTACATCAAAGTTTTTACAATTATGTGTCACATTAAAAATATATAGCACTCCAACAAAGTAGTAGGAATATAAAACTTTAATACCATATAAATATATACAACAAAACAAAAACAGTAAAAACATTTAAACAACGAAGAGACCGTGGCAATTTCTTTTGAATTCCTGATGAGGACATGTTACTAGTTCTTTCAAATTATGAAAATTCAGAAGATGTTGCCTGGGGGTGGGTCGTCAGTAGCAGTCTGTTGTGCGAATAGTTCCAAGGCAGCAGAACGAGCTGAAATCTAGATGGCACGAAAGTGATGTCTAGTAAGTTGCCGCCCAGCAAATAACGGCGTGGGGCGCCGCGGGGGTGAGTGAGTCCAGTAGGCACCACAGCTATTCTTACCGGCATTGCAGAATTACTGCTGGGGACAATGCCTGTGCTGTAGCAGGGTCACAGCAGAAACAAAAAGGATTCTGTTGAAGATGTTGTTGGTTTTCAATTTGAAAACAGTTCTGGTGTCAACTGCTATGCTAATGTAGTGGTTAATGTTTTGTTTTCTCTAGAAAATGTAAAAGAGGGGGAGGCAGTCCAAAGTTCCGTTAAAAGGGCAAAGGAAAGGATCGGTGGTTTGAACTATCAGTCAAAAAGGGGAGGGGGTGCAACAATTTTTCCTACCGGGTCACACTGTGCTTTCACCGGAACTGAGGTCTGCAGGATTCTAGTAATTCAAAGTGAGGCTGGCGCCAGCATGGGAGCGCCGACGTCCCGCGGATACAGTTTCGTCACTCCACGGGCGATCATGGCAGTCATTCCCCATCGGGGGTCGGAGACTCCCGCGGCTCCTCTAGAATCTTCAAGGTCGTGGAGGACTACGGTGGTGGAGTGAACCAGTGACCGGGCCATTTCTTTATGCTGGGCCCGCTCTTGCCAGGTCGACCGCCATTTTGATAGTTCGGTAGCTACTGGCGATCGCGGGTCAAATGAGCGGACAGGCTCCACCCTGCCGGGCGAGACGTTGCAGCATGGCCACAGTGGAAGACCCCTTTTCCGGGCGCCTGGAGCGCTGAGGGTGCAGCTGGGAAGCCTCCACCTGGGGAGGCGGGAGAGGCCTGTTCGCACCGTCTCTCCCTCCCAGTGCACCCCACGGCGTCTCGCTTGAGATTTGTTATGGCCGGACCAGGCGATGAGGACGAGGGGGGGGGGGTCGGAGGCATGTGCAAGACATCCCCCCCCAGTGTTGTCGCAGCCATTATTCAAGAAAGAAGAAGTGTCCCGTCCGTCTTCGGGCCGGGCTTCCGGTGGATGTCGGCCGGACGCCCCTGGCTCTGGCCCCATGAACGGGTTCCTTGGTTTATCGGCTGCAGCCGGATCCCGTCGGCCTCGGCCCCCCCGACCGTTGGTGGCCGGACCGGAAGAGCATGTGGCGGGACTACCTGAAACTGTCAAGGGCCACCGCGGACGGACTGGGAGAGAGAGGGGAGGGTCGAGGAGATATTCCCCCCCTGCAACTCTTCAGCGTTGTAAAGGCAATCCCCTGGCCGGGTCCCGCTGGCCTCGGCCTCTCCTCCGGCTACACCCTACGTTAGGATCTCCTGGCCGAGGCGTGGCAGCAGGACCCGCCTTATATGGGCTGCTCCCGGCTGGGCGTAGCCGCAACCCTGCCCCACCTTGGAAGTTTCCAGAGTGGGGGCGGATGTTCTACTGACTTGCATTTTCCCTAGTCTATCGATTTTTTTGGCGTGGCAGGCGGTGGGACAGCGAGGGGTGATTTGGTTTCTCTTACTGTTTTTCTGGTCTCTCACCACTGGCATATTTTAACGTTTTCTTGTTTCTAGGACATTAATAGGTTTTATCATTACGTTATGTTATCGTTTCTTTGTTCGTTGTTTAATAAAAGTTCATGTTCATCAGTGGCCTACTGATTTTCGTTTTCCTATTCTTTTCTTTCCAGGTTGTTTCATGCTAAAGTTTCTGTTAACAGGATACAGTGATCACTTCGTTATTATTGCATATGTCCTTTTCACTAGGGGTGCTCTCTGGTCGGGCCAGATGACGTATCTCTAGTAAATGGTCCGGGTGAAACAGGTGCATCAATCAGTGGGGAGTAGATAGGCATGACAGATTACAACCGGGGAGAAAGGTCCGCATTACGTACCCTTTCACTATTTGCAAAGATTTTCCTACGTATATTTGCAAACAGGGAATACCTCCAAAAAGAACCAATTCCCAAACAGTCAATGTTTGGGGAAACAATCAATCAATGAGGAACGAAATAGGCACGACGTGTTAAAGGTTTGCGTTACCTACCCTTCACTATCTGCAAAGGGAGAGAGAATATTCCTATTCTTCCTCGTTTGCAGGCAGAGAAGATTCTTAAGAGAACCAACTTCGAACAATTCAATGCTCGATTCAAACAATCAACAAGGGGTACTGTGAATACAAATGAACGCCGCTTATGTACATACACATTGGTATTATCAACAGGTTGTTCCTAATGTTTCTATTTTAGGGAGGTCAAAAAGAGATCCCATTAGTGGCCTACTGATTTTGCTCGATTCCTTTTGTTTTTTTACACGATTTTTCGCTATCTGCAAAGACTAAACAGAGTATTGCGACTCTGTGCTTGTTTGTAAATAGAGAATGAACCAAAGAGAACAATCAATCAAATGGAGAGAGAAGCAGGCACGACGGATTACAACGGGGGCAAAGGCCTGCGTTAACTACCCTTCACTATCTGCAAAGAGAGAGTACTCCTAATAGAAATGAGGGGTGGGGGGCAGCATTCAAAGCAGATCAGTGTGCATAAACACGAAAATGTTTTTACTTACCACGTACTTGACATTCGACAGCTTATGATATTTGCTATTAAAAAACCATTGAAATTCACTGAAAAAACCATAGGTTATAGACCATATATAGTTAGGAATTAGCATTTAAAAAACCTTATTTTACTCACACAAAACCATTGAAATTCCATATATAGTTAGTTGCACTAACTATATATCGCGCACCCGCAATCCACTGCTGATCATGTCACATATTACATCATTCATGACATGGTCAGTGACATCACTGATGACATCACTGATGACATCTCATTTGACATCATTCTTGTGCTAATACGATAAACCTCTTCAGACTCTAATATAACCTTAGATACACTCAGTGTATACAGACACTCACACACTGCCACTCATCCATGGAGTTACTCACACACCCAGTCAGTCATGCAAAGAAACAATCTCACCTCCATTTCTTCAACTATTCAGTTAAACACACCTTACTTATTGAAACATATACTAACACATATTTACTCTCTTATACAATCCCTGATACAAGTTCACAATGATCGATACAACCACTCACTCATTCAGTGGCTCTCATGCACAGTTATTTATATATGCCAACTCTCACATGTACTGTGTTTTACATATGTACTTACTATGACATGTAGCATTGAGATATCCATTCACTCATCAATACACTCATGCACACAGTCAACTGCCCATGTAGCTGTTTCCACATGCACTCTTGAACTCATACACCTAGTGAATAAACTGCTCACACATCTATGCATAGAGTCACACACCTTCCAGCCACCCCCACACAAACTCAATCTCCCATAGAAATACTTGGGCAACCAATTAATAACACATATAGCCTCTCGTATAGCTAATGATCAACACATGCAGCAGTTTACATCACAACAGACATAATGATGCACAAATTAAGACAGTTTAGTCACTAACCCATGCATTCAGTGAGACACATTTAATCACTCACTCATACAGTCAGTCACGCACCTACTAAATCCTTCATCCAGACACTTATACATCCACTCATTCTTCAATATGTAAGACATATTTTAACTTTACAGAAACATACAGTCACTGGATGTTGTCATCAGTGATGTCATTTGAGATGTCATCAGTGATGTCATCAGTGATGTCACTGACCATGTCATGAATGATGTAATATGTGACATGATCAGCAGTGGATTGCGGGTGCGCGATATATAGTTAGTGCAACTAACTATATATGGAATTTCAATGGTTTTGTGGGAGTAAAATAAGGTTTTTTAAATGCTAATTCCTAACTATATATGGTCTATAACCTATGGTTTTTTCAGTGAATATATATATATATATACACACATATATACACACACACATATATATATATATATATATATATATATATATTTCTAAAACGTGTTTGCTGCTACTGATGAAATGAATTTCTATGCATTTTGATGTATTTTAATGATCTATGTACTTTGTTATGTGTATTAGTTGACTATTTATTGGATTTTAGCTTCACTTATATCTGATTTTTTTAACTAGTTTTACTGTTTTTTTTAATCTGGTGTCTGTGTGGTATTGGAGTCTAGTGGTAGCTGATTTTGCACGTCATTTCAATACATATGTTTACCTCCATAGCCCCTTGTTTTCCCTGCGTAGCATACATTTGTACAGTTGACATTTCATGCACTTTATTGTATCAACTTGTATGAATTTGAAAATTAGGATATATGAACTTCATACGCCCCACCTGTTTGAATCTTTTAATCTTTGATTATAAAATTGCTAGTGCAAACGCTTCATAAAAACACAAGGTCTTGCTGTGCAGCCCTTGCCAGGAACCACGCATCAGGTGTTAGACTAACTTATTTTAATGTGGTGGTCCGCATCACCTCACTGAAAGACAAAGCCACGCATATTTAGTGCCGCCCTGGCTGCTAAGCTGTCGGAGCGCTGGCTGCTAATACACCATTTTTCAAATGAAAGGTCAGAGTGGCTACAGCATGCTGTGCACTGCTCCCGGCAGGCTCAGAGGCTGCCTGCGATCTGGTGCAGCTGCTACTTCTGCAATGTAATACATGCAATTGATTCGCGCGCGGCGGGAGTATTACATACATTTCACGGACGTCAGGAGGGGTCAGTGAGTGCCCCATGGCTACTGGGGATAGACACTGAACGGCAGTGAGGCCAGGCGTAAGTCAGACCCACAGTAATAGGCGGGTGGATCCCGCCGCAGCCGCCCACGCAGCAGTTGAAGGTTAGGCTGCTCAGCTGGCAGCAATCATGTAGGCTAGTGTACAGCTGGCTGTGGCCAGTAATAATCATGATGCGGCAGCACCAACAACAAATCCAACCCCACCAGCAGCTGACTGAACCACGGACTGGTAGCCAGAGTTGTTTGCACCTGTCCTGAAAACATTCCTGATTGTGCAGCAATATAGCCTCAATAATGGCTGGTGGCATCCTTTGCCGCGGGTGGGGTCCCAATTGAGTTGCAGTGGCCGATCAGCACCAGTTTGGCTCGTGCGAGCCCTCAACACAGGAAATGCCCAGCTGAACCCCAGAGGTAGGATTTCAAAAGTTGGCGGTGCTACTGTGCTTGCAAGCACAGTCCATGTGGTATGATTCACTGGATTGCACTTATAGGCATGTTTTACAGCTGATTTATAGGCACATGTGCGCCTGCTAGAATGCAGCTAATTATGGGCGCAGATTACAGTTTCTTGTGGCCATGTTGCAGTGCTTGCGTTTTGCTGGCTTGTGTTTTTGGAGGGAATTTGGCACTTTGGAGCCTGTTCGGTGAAGAGGCTGCCGTGATTCTCACATGCAGGGCTCGGCTGTAGGCCGGAAGTGTGTCTGCCCTTTGTTAGCTCCGACTCTGGGGCTCACTTCACATCCGCAGGCTGGCTCCTAACAACCTTACCCCAAAAGGGGTGAGAGGGCGGTTAGGGCAAAGCAGAGGTCTGCTGCAGCTTGTCCTTCCCAGCTAGGACACATCAGTCTTTTATTGCCATGTTAACAGAAGGGCTGATGTTGGCCTTCTCACGGCACCTTTAGGGCAGTCTGGGCTGCATACATGCCAAGGTGGCGGAAGCCATCACTCACTCACCTTCATGCGGACATGGTGCCAAATGCCAATCTCTCGTCACCTCGCCTGAGAGGAGTCTAGCGCAAAGGTCTGCAGGCGTCATTCAAGGGCTCTTAGCTGGAAAGCGTTGTATTTTAGGTGACAGTTGGGGTTTCTAAGGCCCGACACATTTCTTTCACAGAGGAACATAGAAACCATAGCCATTTAAAGTAGCTATCAACTGACATGCAGCATGTGTATTCGCAAAACTGTATTTCATGAGGATTAGCTCAGAGTTTCTACTTTTTACTAGGTTAGTGCCCTTCCATTTCTGTTGCTTTACAACTGTTTTAAGATCTTCTTAGATTTTCTCATTCCTCAAATGGGTGCCATTTCTCATATTTAAATGTTTCCCTCTTCTTCATTGCTTGATTGTGACAGTGAGAAGATGTCACTCATTACACTGAAATTATGAAAATGTCGCACATAAGCAATCTAAAACCTTGGAAGCTTTGGCTGCGTTACACTGCATGTTACACCCGGAATGAAGGACAAATGTTTACAGAGCTTGCAGCATACTCAAAAGAATAGTGTAAAAACACTTTGACTGTCATACTGACTCGCATAAAATTATTATATGTCGACAAGCCAAAATTGTAATGCCGGACTTCACGAAGATTGCAAATGGGTGGAAGATAAAGACCGATACGATAAAAGCACACAGGATAAACACTGGATGAGTACGCGCAGGAACATATTTGCTAAAATCAGCCTGAAGGAAGATGGGGCTTGTATGATGTGCCTTGTGGCAAACAGACTTCTTTACGCACACTTTAACGAATAGGCAGCCGGTGAAAGCTGGAAAGATTGGTGGGTAACCTTAAAACGAATCCATACCTTTTGTGCTGAAAAAGCTACAACTTGTAATGCATGTGTTTGGGTAAGACAAAATAAATGGCATTTCCACAATTTAACTGCAAAATAATTATGGCTTTTCAAGGATCTCTACAAACACAGGCTAACTCAAGGTTTCATCACTAGTCACCAGAGGTTGAAGTGGGTGGGATCTAATGGGAATTATGTTCCAAAGGTTTATTCATTTTTTCAAAACAATTCCGAAACTTCTGTTAAAGAATAATCATTCCTGCGTGGACAATGACCTAGAGTTGTTCCAAGTTGAAATAAAAGCATGGGGATCTTCTGCACTGTTAAGTTAGTTTAGCTTGCATTTGATGTTCATTACATGTGTGTGCATTATACTCTATATGCAGTTACCTCTAGGTTAAATTTTAACAATGTATTCCCCTGATTAACCAGGCTCCCACTATGTTCAGGATAAAAGTTTCCATACAGTCACAAGTGTAGTTACCTTGCAGGCACTAGTCATAAATTCAATGGTGAGGCAGGTGCTGTGACACCGGGGACAAAAGCTCTAGGAACTCCTCTAAACAGCAAATATTGCAATGTTTTACTACTAAACAGACAGTTACAAGTGCAGCTACTTTGCAGGCAACAGGTTCATGATTTGAATGGTGCAGCAGGTGCAGTGGCACCAGGCTCAGAATTTGTCAGAACTCCTCTAAACACGTAATATTGCTATTACATCAATTAATTATATTATTTCCCTCTTTCATGTACCAAAATGTTGCTATTAGGTATCCACACTATACCACTAGTAACAGCACAATATATTGCCTTTTTGTACATAAACAAGTCATAACACTAACAGACTTTCTGTGACTTATATTATACAACTACTCGACAAGCTACAGTTTACAACAAAAAACTGCTTATTATTAAATCACATAGATGAAACCAAATGCATTTACCAATTCTTGTTAAAATGGTTTTAACGGTAGGGTGCTTATGCACTGGCTTAACGAAACTTGAGGAAGCCCCCCTGCAAGGTATGTGGAGGGGCCCCCTTCAGACTCATCGGGAAATCATTTTTTAGGAAATCGATGGGGCAACTACCACCCCCGATATCAAAACCGGTATCAGTACCAACACCAGAACCAGCAACAGAGGGGTCAGTATCAAGAACAAGCACAAACACAAAGATATATACAGACACACCAAGACCAGCATTGGCAAACAAACAATATACCCGTTTTTAATCGGTCTACTCATCAAATGGACTGCCCCACTGAAGCATTTCTCTCTAAAGGGATGTTCTTTGTACCATCCACTAACAAACAGATTTGAACTGATGAAAGACCTACATGCCTTTTTTCGTAGAGTGAGACTGAAGTAATTGTTTGCAAATAGGAACACCACCATTGACAATGAAGATATATCGGGATTAAAATCACCATCTACCTTCACTCCGAGCATTGACCTGGTAGGAAGTGAGGTTAACATTTGAAAAGGCAGTTCTCCACAAAATTCAGAAGGTCATAAAGTTTGTACCCAATCCCTCCCACAATGTATCTTAGGAGGAAAATGCCGCCCTCCACACAAGACAAATAGCGATATAACTATAAAACGTTGTGATAAGGGGGGTGGCATTGTAATTTTCGATACAAGCAAGTACAAAGAGAAAATGTGTGATCTGCTTGGATCACCAAGACATTATCTCAAGACCACTGCTAATCCTGAACCCAGAGTCAAACATAGAATACTACGTGCAGTGAAGTATGCAGCAGAGAGGTGAGATCTGACAAAGCAAAGCAGAATATCTCACCCCCACATATACCCGTATACCGATAATCTACGGGATACCAAAGACACACAAGGAACAACTAGACCCCACCGATGAGACTGACTATTTCAATCATTGGATCGGCCACAGAGCCTTTATCCAAATATATCGACAAATTCCTTCAACCAATGGTCACGGCTCGTCCATCGTATGTCAAAGACACGAGGGGTTTTATCTCCAAGATAGGACTCAAGTACAACCCAGACCAAGAGATATTGGTGACCTTGGATGTAGAATCTCTATACTTTAACATCCCTCAAAAAGAAGCATTAAGGGGGCGTGGTCTAGCTACACATGGAGTGATAGGCACACTGTGAGAGCTCCGGGCCGCCACCACGAAAATTAGCGATCTTTAGCCTTTCCTTCACGCTGAAAGTGGCCCTGGACGGAGAACTGTAACTGCAGAGTGGTTGACGCTCCCCTTTTTGTGCATGCAAAGTGCTGGTGGTGCTCAGGGGTGACGATCTCGGCGATTCATGAGGAGAGGCCTGGGGACGATCAGTGAGCCTGCCATTTTGGTCACCAGGGCCAGCGCGGCACCTGTCCCTCTTTGTGAGACCTGGGGACAGTGGGAGTCCTTCGGCATCCAGGGAGTGCCTACGCGAGCTCCGGCAGCCCCCCAGCACAGCGGGATTATCTGCTGCCCTACATCCGACCTGACCTGAGCGCTCCGGCAAGGAAGAGAGGTGTACGCCATCTTAGGCAGCCAGAGCCCGCTCGGCTGAGTGTACCCCGCCTCAGAGGACTGGAAGTGCCTTAGGTTTGCTGCGACCCCCCGGTGGTTTACAGGGGGGTTAAAAGACGGATCCGCTCCTGCGAGACCCCCAACTGCCCCCACTCTGAGGCCGAGAGGAACCGGGCAGAAAGACGAGAGGCCAGAGAACAAATGGCGCGGCCGCCATTTTTGCAGCCTGGATGTGCCGCTGCAGCTCCGTTCTCCTCCTTGAAGGTCGGGGGGACTGGGAGACCTTCTGCAACCCCTGGGGGGCCACGGTAGAGCCTGAGGGCACACTAACGCTGTGAGGGCCCAAACACCTGCCTTGGCGGCTCTTCCGGGGACTCTGCGGGAGACACCCGACATCTTGGCTGCCTGGGCTGTGAAGAGCGGGTGCGAGAGGAGAAGGCCCGCCAAATTACAACCTGAATGCTACCTGGTCCCAGCCTAGACCTCTGTGGTGGATTGGAGGTGTCGGGCCCTGGAGAAACCTGCTACTCTCCCTGGGGCTTGGGGAGTCCGGGACCTTCCGCTGCTCTGGGGGGATCCTGCAGGCCCAGAGGTGACCTTGATGCTTTGGGGTCTCTGGTGGCCCCCCACCTGCTGCAGAGCCAGAGATCCAAGAGGTGAGGCGAGGCGTCGGATGGTGTGCCCACCATCAGGGGGCCTGGACGCTGTGTGATTGTGCACTCCCCACCTCTGCTGACTTGAGGTCCCGGAGGACTGCAGCGACTCCCTGGGGGACATTTGCAGACCACACGGTGAACCTGCTGCAGTGAGGGGCTTGGCTGCTCCCCTCTTGGGGAAGAGAGGACCTGGGAGCGGGGAGATCGAGGCCCTGCCACGGGCGAGGTGCCCACCATCGACACTGCTCGGGCCCCATACTGTTGTGTCTGGTCCTACCACAACAGCCATTTTGGAGTCTACCCTCCCTGCACTTCACCCCCAACACTGTGTTCCTTGGAGGCTAGAGGCACCTAGATACATATTGCGACCCCTGGGGGCCTTTGCAACACCGGATGGAGAGTGGATGCTGTAGGGGCCTGGGCAGCCTCTACTCTGGTTGCCTCGTGGGCGCCCATCACCCCTGCTGTCTAAACTGCTGGGAGCTGTGAAGAGAGGAGGGAGCCCGCCATTTTACGGCCAGAATGCAGCTGCCATCTCACCAGGATATCGGTGACTGGCTGGAGATGGCGGGGCCCTGGAGAACGGGTCCTGCGCAAGTGAGGAGGTGGGGGGTGCAATACTGCATTCTGGGCATCCTGACTCTCCTGCACTACCGCTGTTACCCTGGGTTTAGAGCTGTGCTGCCGTGGCGCCCCTGCCCCTCTGCGCGAGTTGGCCCCTGCTGCTGGGGAGTCCGGCCATCGATACCTCAGCCTCCAGCTGCCTCATACAGTCCTTGCTGGGGCTGGACGTCCCCACCCGCCCTCCTGATAGCTCTCCTGACTTGCGTTGGTGCACAGCGGAGGGGCCGTAACACCACAGCCAACGCTCTTTTACTATTCTTTTCAATGCCTGGGGTTGGTGGGCCAGTCACTGGAACAATTGCCCCTCCTACTCCCTGTGGTCACTTAAGGCATATCCCTCTGTCGATGCTGCTGCCCTAGCTCCTACACAGTTACACTACAAATGCTGGCCCCCTGTCAATTTAAGGCACTGATCTGTAACCTGGCAGCTCTGCGATCTGCTTAAAGTTTTACTTCTGCTGAGTGGGGTTGCTTCTCCCTAGCGGCCTTTTAGACAGTGATCTTGTCATGTGGCTGCCTAGACTCCTGCACCGTCGCCTGCTGCCTGTCCCCCGGAGCACATCCCTGCCACAGGATCTTTGGGAACGACGCCCCTTGCTGATGCCCTATTGGGCTTGATCTTTGCTTTTCTTGTGCGCCGGCTGGCACCTGAGTATTGATGCTGGGCGTACAGCTATACTCCTATGGCAGCAGTTCCTAACGGGGTGCTTCCTCTCGTGAGATCCACAGTGTCACAACATCACTCCTACGAGACTATGACTCGGGCACAGTTCGGGAAGGACCCTTCAGCAACTCCCAAGGAGGAAGCCAGCACAACTGCAGGGGACAATCCGGGGTCAGCTCCCGCCTCAGCCAAGAGGACAACACAAGCATTCACGAAGAAACTCAAATCGGGTCCCTACGCAATGAGGTTTAAGCCTGTGTTAAAGACCTCCAAGGATGTGGGGGAGCTGGGAGACCGAGTAAATGACTTGGAAAGAACCCTGGAAACTCGCACGGAGGACCAAGAGCACTTATGGCAGCGGCTGCCCGCCTTAGAGGAACAGCACATCAAGCTACAAATTAAACAGGAAGATTTGGAAAATAGGGGGCGCCGTAACAACATACACATAAGGGGGGTCCCGGTTGACTCAGAAGATGCAGATATAATGACATTTGTGGTGGACCTGCTTCCTGACATCAGGGGGATGACGATGCTCCATCGCCTGCCTTGGACTGTGCACATAGAGTGACTGGACCTGCGGGGAGACCTGGCCTCGTCCCTGACATTCGGACTCTAGTCGATTTCTTCACAGAGAAGGAAGCTATTCTCAAGGCAGCTCGGGACAAACCCGAGATCCGGCTTAATGGGACGCCTATCTAGCTGTATCAAGACCTAGCCCCCACGACACTTCGACGCCGCAGAGACTTTAGACCCATCACTGATAAACTCTGGGAGCTTACCATCCGCTACCAATGGGGGCATCCTTTCACTCGTATATTCCAGTGGGACTCCAAGCGGCAAGTGCTGAGATCATACAGAGAAGCAGCCCAACTACTTCAGATCCCAGACTCCTCCCCGGCTAGCCCATCTTGTGTGCCTGCGAAGGCCAGAGTCCCACTAAAGCCACAATGGAACCTAGTGCGTCAACCTCTACATCCCTCCTCCAGGGAACGCAGCAACTTTGCCCAAGAGAAGCAGGACATAATCCGACATATCAAATCCCAAGAAGAGGGCCAATCATCTTCGAGCTCGTAAATGGCTGCTAATAAGTAACTGAACTCTGTAATCACCAACCACCTTGAAGGATATACTATTCGCCCTAAGAGTGTCTCCCCCATCGTTGATTGTACAGCTCTCTGGAGACCTCTCTGCTATGCCCTGCCAATCTACTTCCAAGGTTCTGATCTGGGCCAGGACCTCAGTAGACTGACATGCACCTTGCCAGTCATCCCCCTGTCAAAATCTGCAGTCAACCAACCCAGTGACAGCAGGTTGCGCCCCTGCGTCTCTGCCTTCTGATAGGCGCAGTGACTCCCACAGGCTCACGAACTTCTGACATGGAGTATCTCCCGGCAGTCTGCTCTGATGCATTGCTTTCCTGTTTGTCTTGGGGAGGCCCCCTGACTATCATGATCGACTTTATCATGATCGACTTTAGCAGGGACCGCGGTGGACCATGAGCGCCGTATCAGATGGTCCTCCACAAAAGACTGCAGCAAATCTGCCCAACGAAGGCCGGCCAGGTTGTCCCGACGGAGTCTCATCACTTACAGGCTTGCATCTAACCGAATTGCTCTGTCTCCAGTCGTCAGGCTATACGACACCCCTACACCTAAAGGCAAGCTTCAACCCACCAATGAGTCACTGCAGCGTCCCCTTTATGCTTTTCTTGCTTTCCTCCAGAAGGTGCTTTATTGGACATCTGATGTACGCCATGTCGGAGGCAGCCTGGGGCTGCGTCCCAGACTTCTTGATCTACTTCGCAGTGCGATGACTGACCCCCACTCCTATTCCTGGGAGAGTGACATCTCCTGTGCCGGAGTGCCTGGCTACTCCCTAGACTGGATTAGGATATTGTTGGCCATGTTGGCCGTTTCAGTTACTTCATTGTTTTCGTTGTATCTATCCTTTCCTCCTCCTCCCTCTCCCTACCCATCCCCTTGGCGGGGGAGACACCTGACCACTAGGGAGGCCCTCCAGGGATCAACCTGATCTAGGGAACATTTGCTTGACACAGCGACACTACCCGACAGTATGACTATGACCTCTGTAGCCTGTTTGAAGGTCCTTTCCCTCAATGTGAAAGGGCTTAATTCCCCTAATAAACACCGCCAAATATGGCGCTACTTATTGTTGCAGAACCCAGACATCATTTTCCTACAAGAGACCCACCTCCTCAGGCACGATGTCAAGCTCAGGTCACACCCACACTTTCCACGCCAATTTTGGTCCTCGGCAGTCACCAAGACAGCGGGCGTCGCCATTCTCTGTGGGGCGGGCATTCCACAGTGTTATACTAAAGTAGTCCGGGACTCTGAGGGCAGATTTCTTAAAGTGGAGGTCAGGAGGGGGCATCGCACACACTCGCTCTGCAATCTGAATGCGCCAAACCAGGGCCAAGATGCTTTTTTGCGCGGGATTCTCTGAGCAGGTAGGGCCGGTGAATACGGACCTCATAGTGGAGTGAGACTTAAACTTGGTTTGGCATGCGGAGCTAGATCGCAGCGGGGGTGCCTTTCACAGGGTGGGTGCAATGTTGGTGGCAACGAAAAAATATCACTGCTTTGAACCTTATAGATGTTTGGCGTTACCACTCGCCTGAGAGTCGCGGTTACAGTTACTACTCTCATGCACATCGCTCTTACTCTCACATTGATTTCCTCTTAGTGTCCCACTCACAGGTTGGGGACACCCTTTCTGCCGACATCTCCGATATATCAATCTCCGACCATGCACACGTGGAACTACTCCTCCATGAGCGCTTTTCACACCCCCAAGCAGCCTATGAGATGGCGGTTTACACCCCATATTCTTAGGGACCCTGTAGATAGGGAAGAACTCCAATCAGCCATCATATCTTACTTTGAAACTAATGACCTCCCTGAAACGCCCCTTCCTGTTTTGTAGGATGCGTTTAAAGCCACGATAAGAGGTGTCCTTATATAAAATTGATTATCAAAAAAAAAAAAAAAAAGAAGAGGTGTCCTTATGTCTCTTGCCATTGCGAGGGCACGAGAAGCTTGCCTGTATGAGACCAAACTCGTGTATGAAATCAAAACTGGATCAGGAACGGCCCTTGGCGAGTCACAAGCGACGCCTGGCGGTCCTCAGAGTTCAGCTTAGGGCTCACAGAACGAATAAGGCGGAACGCGCCTTGCTTGCGCTACGGCAGCGCTACTATGATGGAGGGGACAGAGTAGGAACGGTCTTGGCACGTCGCCTGCGCGCAAGGGCAGCTAAAGCTCACTACGCAAAACTAAAGTTAGGAGATGGATCATGGGCCACCATGGAAGCTGATAAGCTTCAAACGTTTCAAGGCTACTATGCATCACTTTACGCTCGAGATTCGCATGCCCCAGATATGATATCCGCCGCTTTGAACGCAGATTTACAAACACCCCTATGCTGAATACGGCCAGCATCCTATAACTGTGCGATAGAAGGGAGGTGAGCAACTGCTTCTTCTCCCGGCAGTGATTTTAAATGCTCGGATGATCTTAAACTACCTGTGAGTTGATCACACCGATACAGTTGTTTGCTTCTGTGTCACGGATATGCCTACCTTTTATAAATGGATGGGGAAGGGGAGTGAGTGATGTTTGTTTGTCAAACACAGCCGATATCTCCATCTTAAAAGCCCCACCCCGTTTGAACACCACTGCCGATGATACAAGAAAGTTAAATGATTGTTCCTCAGACAGTTTAGGTAGCGCGGTTCACTTGCGCCTGTTTTCATACGACTTTTGAACAGGACTAGCTCGTTATGCTGTGTTATTATTTTTTCAGAACTTAGTCTGGGTGACTTTTGCCAACTTCATTTGGAGAGTCTTCCCCTTTTCATCGCAGTTGCCTCTTAGTGAACTCCATTGCAATTTGTGCTGCGGCCCGCGTCTCTTCATTATCAGATTATACACTGACTTTAGAACTTCGTCCACATTACCTCGGTAAGGTTTTGATTCCATTGGACAATAACATTTGACCGTTTATACAATTAGGCCCCTTCATGTCATAATATATTACCTTTTTAGGTCACAAATGTTTTTTCAACAATTATAGCTGCCTCCATGATCAGGAGAATTTCTGCATTTTCCTAGTTGAGCTCCACAGGTCTGTATCTGAGATTCCCCAATTACAAAATCTTTTTCTCATTATCCTCAGTTCTCACTTGCATGTATTTTCTTCTGCATTTCTCATATGCATTTGTCTCTTTTAGATCTAGATGACTTTTTTGTAAACTAAGCTATTTACATTTTGACTCTCAGAGCTATTGCTTTCAATTGTTATTTATTTACTATCCAATTTATATTTAAGCTTGGATTATCATATTGTTGTATTAAAAAATAGACTGTGAAGGTATCATGTAATTTTTATTTTTACTTGACAGAACCCATTGCCTTTTTTGTTGAAAAGTCTGTATATGCGCCCTGAGGAAGGTGATACCCCAAAAGGAAAAAGAGTTCCACCGAAACGCGAGTCGACGCTCTGAATTAGTCCCCTCTTTCATGCATTTTGAAAACTGATTTATTATGGCAAAAAATTCTTTATTGATTTGGAAATTGTATTTTGAATATAGTCATTTATAAAGCTTTTTCTGTTATGACACCAAATGGTAAAATCGAAAAAAATATTTATGAACTATTGTATTCCCCGTTTGATCTAACTGTTTTTGTACATGGACACGAAGTGTGAGGGGACTTGGTGTGTATTATGCTGCTTTGGTATATATGTGAAGTATGTATCTGTGGTTTGGTGTGAGTATGTTCTGGGTATGAAAGCTATTGTATGCTGACGAATGAAAGGTGTATAATGGGATCTGATGAATTTTTCTAAATGATCTTTTTAGTCACGAAGTGTTATCATGAATGTATTAATGTATTTGCACATAAAAGCCAAAAAATAATAAATCAAGCAATGATTACATTTATTTTTAATGCGGTCTAGGATTACGATGGTATAGCAAGAGTGGTCAATATAAACAGGTGAGGTATAGCACCCTTTAAATTGATATAGGTAGACTTTTTTCGTGGTATATTTTGCGCCATCTCAGACTCAATCATGAGCTCTCCAGCAAGAGTATTGTCCGGAGAGGGCCCCCTGGATCTTGGGGCCCCCCGCACTGCAGGTGTTGCGGGGGCTTGTGTTACGCCACTGTGCTTATGCTGCTGGTTACTGGGTATTCGAGTTCCTCTTGTGCCTTCACAAAAAGCTGATATAGCTTGCGCCTGGATGTAAACATCAAAGGAGCACTAGGTAGATCTTGGAAAATCAAGAACTGTAGAAGAGCGTGTCTGGTACACAGAGCTGAAAAGAGCTTGAAGTAGGGAGCAGTGCTGTGAGATCAGACATAAAAAGGGCCAGAGAAGGGTTTATCCAGTGTATATGCATCGTGGCCATAATTGATCCAACAACTTTGTCACTATGAGGAATGGATGGCAGATAATCTCCTACCCGAGAAAAACTGGACCAAAGCTCTAAAGAATGGTAAGCACAACCTCAGGCACAGCTATCAGTCACTCTTGTTTACTCAACTTCATGCTTAAGTGCAGTAGTATGTATGCAGCAACACATATGAGCAGCCTATGCCACGGACTAGCATACTTCCCACATAGGCCACATTGCACTCAAACACCTTTCTCCACCCATTATGTTGAGGCATATGCCATTAACTGCCACAGACAAGATGCTCAGTAAGAGCACGAGATTAACAAGATGTGGAAACCAGAGTGTTTAAGCAAGGAGGATGGACCGTACAGTCAACGCAGAGCCAGGGCAGTCATGCATGGTCACTGCCTTTGGCAGATCCTGGATCCTTGTGCACGCCTACAGGGTCCAATGCTAACACAAATAAGCTGTCAGGTCAATACTTAATACCCCATCCTTGTAAAATAATTAAAATGCTTTACTTTACGTCAGTCTTTCTACATTTAGTGAAATTAGCAATAGTTGGCTTACATAGATGTGGCCACATAACAAGGCCTGGTCCCTCCTTCTATAATAGGACAAAACACTAATCCCATCGGAGGAAGTGTAAGCCTCAACTTCCTGAGCAAATCTAAAAAGCCATCAATTGAGAGGTTTTATGAGAAGTCAAATAAAATGTATTTGCTATAAAAACATCTCAAAAATATATATGAACACATTGCATCACAATCGTGCTCCAACAAAAACAAAGTAGTGAAAGGTAGTGAAAAACTAAAGTGGGCAGGTGCTATACACAAAGCATATGTACAGAACTAGGGACTGATATGAATATAAACTTCACAACGCAACTCTGAATCAGATAATAAAGTGCCATATCATTACAAACCTTCCTCTAGTACATTCGTCAAGATTTTAACAAATAAGATTAATTTGAGAGCGCCATCACCAGTACCAGAATTCAAGGTAGCACCAATGTGTAGTGACAAATCCAGTTCTCTGGCTTTCTCAACCTCTTAACACTTTTAGGTTGACTCTTCCATGATTCACTAAGGAGTTGAGTTACTGGTTTACTCCAACCAGAGACAAATGAAAGTGTTAATGAAAGAGGTTGACAAACACCATCAAAATATCGGCAATAAGTGGCTCTCAAGGATCAATGAGACGCACACCAAAGAATACACTTTGGCACCATCAAAAGATTGGTCGTGAGTAACTTTCAAAGATGTGGAGCCTCAAACTGGGCGCCATGTGTTCCAAACTTTATTCTTTGATCTGCTCCTGGCTGATCCTTGATAGATGCCAATGAAACACATTGTAATGAAGAACGCCAGGCATCATTTAAAAAAACACCTTCACAAAGATGGCTATCCTCCAAGTAGACGGTTCTAGTAAGAACGAAACATCGGATTTCAATGAGGAAGCTATATACTAACATTAGGAAAAGAAGATTGAGGATGCTCTTTGTTAAGCTACTCCACGAATGTTTCATCTTACATCATACAAGCAGACAAGGTTATCACTCTTCATCATGATTTAAAACATCTGTCTTCGGATCAGCTTCTCTGTCACTATAACTATTGAGAGAGAAGACTATGGAATACAATGTGCCACCTTTCATTTTATAATCTGCCGGGAGAATAATAATTAGATTACCAATGCTCTGGTGCAATTACTAAACAAAATCAGTGAGAAGTGTCTGTTGACATTCCAGAAAATGTAAACATGTATGACATGTGGTTAAGGATGAAGTGATCCCAGTTAAACCTGAATGGTAAACTCTAATGGAAATCTACTGTCTAAATACCTCAGATTTATGGTATTACCTCAATTCGAAGAATTGAATTGAAGAGGTCACCAAGATATCCACATAACAGATCACACTTTGTGAAGAAATAGCATTTCTAAACATTGTTCTAGAAAGCAAGAAATTAAACTTCAGAATATCAATTTGTCACACGCTGATGTATCGTAGGAAGACCAAAAATTTCAATGTGAGGGTTCCAGACTGTTGTCAGATACACCCAAACGTAACATTAACTTGCCAAGATGACTTCAAGATCAACTTTCATTGATCCAGCCACAATCAGTCCTTGCATCTCGCAGACTCTATTTGCTGGAACAAAACCATGCCACTTTGGAGGAATTGCAAGAGTAAACCATAAATTAAAATTAAGTATAATAGGATTACGGAACAATACACCCTCACGGAAAAATTCACATGCTTTCTCAGAGGCCAAGACAAAGATTTTACAAAATGTAAAAGAAAAAACATACAATCAGGATGTTACACATGAATCTAAGGTTGTCTAATGTACAAATTGCCAACAAGTTTTAGGAAAAAAACAAGGAAATTGTGCATTCAACAGACTGTAGATTTGCCTCCGATCAGGTGGCGCATGTAGCTAAAATCTATACATTTTGATAATACATTCATGCAAATTTTTCAAAGCAGGTGGATGGAAGCGGGAGCACGAAACAACCCAGAAAACTACAGTAATTTACTAATAATTCTAGAAGGCCTTGGGAAGGAGATACATGCTTTTTCAACAAAAGCGGACTACTCCTTTCTAAAATTCTTGCTTTGGTGTGCCATCTTTAGAGAGGCTATGCGTACTAGAATAGTTTAGCTGAAAAGTGGAAAACAAAAAGGAAACTCATTTAAAACATGTGTAACCGTGCAATAATTTTAAGGTTTTACAGAGCTTCAAATAGGTACATACACTGTTTAGTAAAACATAGCAACACACGTTAAGGCACATATATGGATTTGCATTTTAATACTGTGTAGACGATCACTGAGGTATACATGTTCGAGAGTTCTCGATCCTCAAAAACTCTAGTGCCGAATTTTGTTTACTTTTTTGGTTTAAAGGTTTACAAAAAAAATACTGTAGCAATAGCAGATCGATTAAACATAACCACACCCCCAGTGGCTCCTTTAAGACACCAAGACACCAATGCACATACCCTTACCTAATAAAAGTTTAGCAATAAGTAGCCCAACAAAATAACACAGAAAGACAAAACTGTTTTGACCCAAGTAGGCATCAAGAAGAAAAGAGATTAAGTAGGGCATAATACGGAATAGTAAAACAGATATTCACTCAACTGACCCAATCATACAAATTTCTTTTCACAAATAAGGGACCCTGGACATCTAATAAACTTCCTAACCAAATGGCAGCAATATCCCAACATTTTTATGTCATTCCAAATAGTTGAATTTGTGCTCAGAATTTTAAAAAGCCTAATTCACAAAATTGGGATCTGTGGATAGATCTCAACAAATTTGGCCTATCACCAGTGATGTCACATGTTTTGGTGGGGCAAAACATTTTAGTGATGGCCTCCGAAACCAGGAAGTCTTAGCATATTTGGTTTATAAAAAGATGAGTAAATTAGCAAATACGCAAATCTGTTATTTTCAAGTTACATAAAGGACAAGGTTAGTTTCCTTTTTTAATTCATGGCATCTTGAAAAGGGCCCAGTGTTAAATGTAATTAACCCATGTCAATGATGCAATGTATACAGCAGTGACATAACCTTAACCTCCAAAAGCAAGTGTGTGTGTTGGACATTTCACTCGTACAAAACCAGAGAAATTCGGCTGTTATAGTTAGTTATTTTATTTATTTGCGATTTTTGTAGAGCGCGACACTCATCCCAGGGGATATCACGGCGCTTATACCAAGCAGAAACTACTGATGACTGATACTGAAGGAAGTTTAGAAATTGGGGAAAAGGTGGGTTTTCAGCTTTTTTCGGAACAGGAGATAGTTTGTGGTATGTCTTAAGTCTACGGGAAGCTCATTCCACCTCTTTGCTGCCAAGTAAGAAAAGGAACGGCCACCTATTCTAACTTTATAAATACGTTTAGTCCTAACCAATGCTGATTGAAGTGATCGTAGGTTCCTAGTGGGGACATAAAATTCGATCTTCCCTTGAAGAATAGTGGGACCAGTCTTATGCAGAGCCCTATGGGCATGGCTGAGCAATTTAAAGGCAGCCCTTTGGCGCATCGGAAGCCAATGAAGTTTCTTCAAACATTCCGATGCCGAGTCTAGCTTGCCTTTGCTGCAAATAAGTTTGGCCGCCGAATTCTGCAGTACATGTAGGCGAGAGAACAGATGTTCATTCATCCCTACAAACAGCGCATTGCCATAGTCCAAACGACTAACGAATAGGGCCTGTGTGACCGAACGTCTGCAGTCCAGAGGTATCCAGGGAAATAACCTAGCGAGAAGTTTTAGGATGGCGAAACCCTTGCCACAGAGGGATCGCACATGATCCTTCATGGACAAGGCATCATCCATGATGATCCCCAGGTTCCTGGCATGTTGTTTTGGAGTGGGGGCCAAACCCAATGAGGGTGGCCACCACGAGGCATCCCACACACGTTTGGCGTGTGTGGGATGTTGAACTAATAACTCGTTCCCCCGCAATGCACTGCTGATGACTTCACATACACAAGGGGTGCTGCATGTCCAAGCAGCTACATACATACACATATATGTATATGTGTATATATATATATATATATATATATATATATATATATATATATATATATATATATATATATATATATATATATATATATATATATATATATAACCGATATGCCTGTTTCACCAATCCAAGGTGAGAGAACATCAGGTAAGGACCTCTTTTCGTGACTTATTTACCAAAATCAAAACAGATGAGAAGAGGCAGCAACCATATTATCCAGTGAGATATATTTATTTCACAAAGATGAAATAAAAGACATGGTGTCGTCCATGACGCGTTTCACTCCCACACACACACACACCTATCTATATATACACACACACCTATCTATATATATCTCCATCTACCTATATAGATAGAGACACACACAGAAATATCCTTTGTGGAATAGAATGGTTTTTTAAATGTTGAACTGGAGAAGGAAAGCATACAGTGTCACCCTTAGGAGAGTGTGCGCATACAGAAGGGTTGGTGTATTTTGCTTATTTTTACATCAAGCCGTTCTATCCTCCTCCTCATGACCCCCAGCCTCACAAAATGGGACAGACTTACTTTTGCAAAGCAGCTTCCATACAGAGATTAAAAATAAAAGGTTAATTTTCCCCGGCTGCACCACTCTTGTAAAGGTCCTGCCTTCCAATTCAGAAAAGGCGCTAGAAGGGTGGATTTTTCACAGTAGTATGAGTGGATCTGGGGGTAAAGCTGGTGGCACGAGTCTTTCCAGGAGAATGTATCAAACTACCCTGATATTCACAGTGGTAGAAGTCTTGGTCGCCTTGAAAAGTGGTGGCTAGAAGGAAAAAAAGTTCTATTGTTCATGTCCACAAAATCACTTTTGCAAATTGCTTGCACAAAATAGAGAAACAGAAGCAGTTTCAGCCGGACTCAAAAAGATCAGTAGAACTTGTAGTCCAACCATGGCAGAAAAATACAAACAAAAGTAAAGATGTTGTAAACCGAAATCACCAATTGGTTGATGCATGTTACAGGAGTTTGCTTACTCTTAAAATTTAACATAGAACTAAATCTACATTTGTCGCTTACCTTTTAGGCTGTCAACACACTTGAACATTTAGTCAAAATGTTTTCAATCCACCTGAAACTAGGATCAAAAGAATTTCCTGCAGAATCTCCTCTCCTGGGAGATAAAACGTGTCCTGCTACTTACCAGATCTTTTTCCTGAAGTTCAATTTCCAATTCTTGTAGTCTTTGGCTCAGTTGCAGGTTTCTTTCTTTTTCTTTATTTATCTCCTCACACTGGGCTTCCAGTTCTTCGATCTGTAAGAATACGAAAATGGGAATATTTTGTTCCATCAGAAACAACAAATGATTATATGGAATAGAAAACAAACTGAGGTTTATTAATGCAAAGACATTACAGCAGTCACACCTAAAGAAGAAGTAAACCACTGCATGATGAAACTTCCACAATATAAACCATCTCAATCACAAGGTATACTGGTAGTGTACACTCCTTAACCCATGTGACTGCTTGAGACACATTCAGAATTCACAGAACAGTTCTAAGGCAAGGTTAAGTAGTCACTTATAACTTAGTTGTGCAAAAGCACCAATCTGCAGTCATAAAAGGCAGATCTGGGCACACAGGTTCTGGATCTGTAGGCATCTATGCCCACAGACATTTTACAGCCACAGAAGTTCAGCCACCATTGTAGATTTTGCACAGAAGAGATTTAGTTTTAGGAGTAGCAACATGGTTATTCATAGAAGCGGGGTGGCCTGAGGAAGGTAGTAAACCGCTCCAAAGTCAAAGTAAGTATCTATATGGGGCTGAAACATTCCCAGAAACTGTAGATATGTAGATATCCCACGCCAATATGTAGTTTATGTGGGTGGAAACCTGTGACTTGTGTAGATTCTCACATCTACTCAGGAATGTTTTAAATCACAAAAACTGAAATGGAATGGCTCTTTACTTTAATAAAGATTATCCATACCACTGTTTACGGACTTCATATTTACTAACCACCATTATACTACATGTCCTACTAGCACCAATATCCTTGATAATTCATATACAGCAAAAACGAATAGCACTATTCTTTGCACTACTACTACTAGCATTAATAATACTCGGATTACTTGTGATGCTAAATCAATGGCAACTACTATTGCTATTACCTCTATGACTACTTCAGGCTCTCTCTCTGAGCCCAGCCTAGTTTAAGTCACAGGCATGTCTGCCTTAATCTTAATTTGCGCGACTCTGCAAATTACCCACAATTTTATTTCAAAGATCACATTCACAGCCTATCCTTTAAAAGCCATAAGCTTTCGTCCTAACAATACCTAATCTCCTATAGCTCGTCTTTTAATGCCATCAACCAATGTATGAAATTTCCATACCTACTCTCCCATTAAATATCACACCTAATCACCTACTAATGTAATCTACTACACAGAAACTGGAGTAAAGGCATGGAATGGTTCCCGTAAGTTACAAGATTAATTCCAACAACCAACAATAACTATAAAAAAAACAACCCTAGGACCTGGAGCAGTGTCCTGTACAGCATAAAGCACAACAATGCCTCAGAGGTAGTAAGTGCTATATCATGCAATTGCAACACAATATATAACCTAAAATAAAACTAATATAACACAGCAGTCAGAGTCGGTAGCAGTTCATACAGGCTGCTTAATAAAGTAGATTTCTCAGAAGTTGAGCCCAGGTGCAGAAGACTTTGATGGCCATGCGACTTCCAACAGGAGGCAAGATCAATTCAAGCCCTTGGGGAAACTTTATAAAGCAGGACGCTGAGAGCAAAGTCCAGTCATCTCTTTCCCAGGCAAGTATCAGCAGAAAGCAGTACCTCGATAGAACCCCCGGACGCAGAAACTATACTGACCTTTAAGAAAAGTCCACCCGAGACCAACACGCACGTCCTGTAATTAAGAAACAGAACGGCGTGCCAAATGATCTCTTATAGACGGTTCTGCCAGAAGTAACACGAGGCACGAACAAGAAATACTGTCAGACTCCAGCACAGGAAGGAAAATACAAAAATCAGTTTGGACCATGTTTATCCGGAGCACTCTATATAAATTAATCCATTTGGAGACCTTTCATAAAATAAAAACAAGTACTGCCAGAGTCCAATACAGGAGGAATACACCAAGATTTTGCTCTGGTTAGTTTCATCCCGAGGCACTCAATAGAAGTAATTCTGATTCGAGACTTCTACAAAGAAGAGTTAACCCACACAGCACAGGCACATTTTTTTCAGATCTTGCAAAGTAGGACAAAAAAGAGGGAAGAATTTCCTTTATAAGTGAAAAAGTTTACTAATCCTGCATTGACAGAACATCTGTATGTCTTGAAAAAGATGGTGTGACAAGCAAAACCATCGAAACGCGTCGACGCACATTCAAGCACATTCCGAAATTCTGACACGTTTGTGGGAATACAAAGTATATAAATGAATGAAACAATATTGAAACTATAAGATACTGGATGTGCAATAAGAGTGGACAAGCTTTACGTCTTACAAACTTCTTCTGTCTGTTTTAATTGTGCAGGTCACAATTTATGTTTGTCAGGGCATTCCCTTTTTTTATTATGATTATTTTTATGTAATTTTTAATATGTACTTAATGTTGTTTTTATATTAATTGTAGAATTGGTGTTATATAGTACATGACATTATCTATGCAGTTTTTTTTAAATAAAATATGTTTTTAAGATTATAGGCTTGTGAGTTTGATACATTTTGCAAATGGTTACGATTGCATTTCACTGTTTAATCAAGGGGATTATACTTTTTTTCTGGCAGCAGAAAGCAGGCCAGCACAATAAAGCAAGCAGTAAAGTGGCAATTCCTCCTGACAGCACAGTAGCTCTTCTTCCTGGCAGAATGTCCTCAGTCCAGAAATATTCTGAGTATATGGTGTCAGAGGTCCAGTCTTTATACCCATTTTAGCCCTTGAAGTAGGAGGACTTCAAAGAAACATCTTTGTTTTGCACCAGACCCTGCCCTCTCTGGCCCTTGCTCCAGAAACACTACAGGGGGTATGTAGCTCTTTGTGTGACTGGCAAGGCCCTATACAGGTGCACGTGTCAACTCATTCCACCTCTCAAGGTCAGAAGACCCATCAGACTGGTGCTGCACCATCAGGATATGCAGGGCACACCTCGGCTCCATTTGTGTGCGACTGTCTAGCGTGAATTCACATAGCCCAACTGCCATCCAACCCAGAAGTGTATTCTAGGGACAGGCACAGAATTGTTAATGTAAGAATCTGCCAACTTTCTAAAAGGGTCCCTTTCAGACCTGCAATTTAAAAAAACAACTTCACTTAAAGATGTGTTTTTAAATTGCGAGTCCAGAGAAAACATACTCCAATTTTCTATCTGCTCCCAATTGGCAGATACACTTGTAAAGCGTTAGAAGGCAGCTCCAATGCTAACTTATGGGGGAGACGGGCCTTGCTGTAGTGAAAAAGGATTCAGCAGCTTTTCACAACCAAAACATGTAAAACTCAAAAGGACAGATACTACCTTTTAAATACACTGCACAATGCTCATGGGGTGACCTTGGATGTACCTTAAGGGTGCCTCATATGTAATAAAAGGGGAAGCTTTGGGCCTGGCAAGTGGGTGAGCTTGCCAGATCGACATGGCAGTTTAAAACTGCGCACACAGCCTATGCAGTGTCAGGCCAGAGGCATGTTTGAAGGGCTACTCAGGTGGGTGGCATAATCAGAGCTGCAGGCCCACTAGTAGCATTTTATTAATAGGCCCTGGTCACATGTAGTGCACTGAACTAGGGACTTGCCAGTAAATAAAATATGCCAATCATGGAGAAACCGAATGCCCTTACATGTTAAACCTAGTGCACATGCACTTTAGCACTTATCAGCAGTGGTAAAGTGCCCATAGTGCAAACACCAGCAACAACGATTTTCAGCACAGTCAGAAACAAAAAGACAGGGAAAACCACACCAAAATGCCAGATCTAACAAAAACCATAAACTGCATGCCTGTCTCTCACACTTTATCCATCACACTGTTAAGTGCTGCATCCCATAACATGATCACCGCGCCTCGGTGGTCCGCACACATAACATGGAAACACTTCAGGATCAATAGAAGGATAATAATCTTCCAACCAGACATTCTACATGGTGTAGTGTGCTAGCCATGTAGGTACGCACTTCAATGCCCTACATAGGGGTAGTAAGCACCATACAGATGTTGTAAGACTTCAGATAACACCAACACTCGTTCATCAAGTATTCATGCTATTATTTCTAATATTGCTGGGATTAAAACCAGGACGATTTTCACTGTTATTATCACTGGAACCTCTATTACGGCTTCTTTTTACAAGTATCTCTAGTAAACAAGTAGCGGTAAAACTATTGTGTATAGGACTAGTGATATAGCAACTACCTATATTAACACATATGTTGTGTTTGCTACCACTACTACTGGTATGCGTACTACATTTCTTACTCCTACTAAAACTACAGCCAGTACGTCTAAACTATCTGTCAATTTGGGGGCCCTCTTGTTTGCACCCCATATTTTTTACTCAAGATTTCACAAAGGATATTAAAAACTATCTCAGATTACGCACCTCAAAGTATAGAGTATTCTATAAAACTGATTTAATATAAAGTTTACACAGTCAGTTTTCCCTTGAATAGATGGCTCAGTACCTGCCTTTCAACCTGAAAGGGTTTTACTGCTGCCAGAAATACCTTGAAAAAGCTGCTAGCATTCCACATAATTAGACAAATGCATCAGATTGAATGTGTAGGTGGCCCACATTTCATACAATGAACACGTCCAGCTACAACCACAGATCGCTCTGTAATGAACTGCTGTGTTTACACAGTCTTTCTTTGGCAGATGTTTGATTCAGGGTCACTGGTTTTTTTGTGTAGCAACCATTATTGTCCGTGAGTTAGTTCAAAGTGGATACAAATATCTGAATATGTTTGGCCTGATTGTGTGACTGTGATACCAACTCATTTTTTAGCAAAAGTTTCAAATAGTATTAAAAAAAAAGCATTTAATCCTGTTATTGACCCTTCTTATCTCCTTGTCTATGAATCAAGGACAGTGTCGAAACTGGAAAAATGTAATATACTCGGGGGGTCCCATAAATTTTGGGTCAAGGCGTGGAAGAGGAAAGGAGATGGAGTCAAGAGTGGCTGAGTTTGAAAAGCAGGGTCTGACAACATATATTGAATTTTTATGAATTGGCAACAAAGGCAAGTATGACCGCAAATCTGTTCTAGCTTAATTAATTGGTCACAAAGGGGCTGCATTTTAAAATATCTTACATGGCTAGGACTGCTGCAGCTGAGAGCTTTGTGTTACCAGCAATATGGAGGGGATTAAAACAGCAGTAAGATTACTCTGGTGGTTAATGCAGTTCAGGGAGAGTACTACTGTTAGAAATGGGATTTCTGGTTGGATAGGGCACGTGCCTAAGCCGGTCAGAAACCACCACTCTAGTCAGGGCAAAGGAGTTACACACCGAAGATAACCCCTGCTCACCACCTTGGCAGCTTTGCATGAGCAGTCAGGCTTTTCCCAGAGGCAATGCGTAAAGCGTTTGCACAACACACTCAAAAAGCAGCAACACATTAGGCACACCATAAAAGGAACTCCATACAAGGCTATATCACAAATAGCCTTTGTATAATCATAAAGTAATTAGAATCATAATCACACAATATACACTGTGCCAATTGGCACTAGGCAATATTCACATGGGATTATGTAAATGTAAAAGTAGTTGAGCTTATATAGCGCACAGCTACCCGCAGTGGGTTTCCCGGCGCTTGCTTAGGGAACCCTTCCTGGTAATTCCCCTGTGAGATAGCAGGGTATCCACAAGGTGAAAGTCAGGCATCCCGCCGCGAGGGGCCGTTGTGGAGATTAAGCAAGCTATTGCCCAGAGTCGCAGAGTGTGAACCCGTAAGTCGAGGAGGCACCGGGGCGAGAATGATCGAGTCCGTGGAATTTTTAGCCCAAGACCCCGCCGAGGCAGGGAATTGAACCCTGGTCCAGGACCGATCTCAGCTTCCGGGTCTGCTGCCTCTAACCCCTGAGCCACACTTCTCCACAATTATTTATTATATACAAGACCAGGCCAATCGGGCCACGGTCAGAACCATCAGAATGCAGGAAGTAAATATAAAACACAACCAGTAACTACTGGTAGCATAATGACCTAAGCATTATCACATTAGGCATAAACCACATTAGCATAAACACATTACGCAATAGGCCTCACCAGCATAACCACATTATGCAATCCCATTAGGCCTAAACATCATAGCATGACATTAGGCATCAGCATAAATACATTATGCAACCTCACATTAGGCCTAAACACATTATGTCTAAACACTGGACATACGTCACATCACATTCCAGTAAAACAACCAGTCATGACTGGTAACATTGCATCTTGCCTGAACCGGGAAAACATAGTAGGCCTGAAAACTGGGCGTAAACACATTATGTCTGGATATGTAGTAACCAACCAGTAACTACTGGTACAGGTGCTCTCACCCCCCACACATGGGGTATCCACATCCTCATCACTTAAGACCACATATTATGCCCAAACATAAGAATCAGGTTAGACCCCGTAAACACAAATGCACCTTGGGCTACACCAACACGCAGACTGACCCCTGGCCACTGGGCCTTCCTCGGGGCCCTTTTGGGCTGTCCTCAGTGCCCTTCGTCCTCCAATGTCAATGGGGCTAGGGTGCAATTCACCCTTGTTCCTCTGTTACATCAGAAAATGCCCCCATTGGTGGAGGAACTTCCCTCAGTCCCTTTCCCTCCAGAAAAGGACAATGGGCAAAAGGCGGCCGCCTGCTACTTCGCGGTGCTGGGGCCTCCATGTAGAAAAGGGGTGGATTCGCCCCTCTGGTCAGGGTGCAGCTCCGGCTCTGGGAATCCAAATATGCCTGGGACCTCTCCCGGTCTTGTTTCCAGGGTCGTAGCACTCCCTGAAAGGCTACCAACAGGTAGCAAAATGCCCCGAGGACATGACAACTTGACCCGGTTCCACCCCACGTGAAAGCACTTCCACAATGGCCTGACTCACCCGTGCTCCAGCGAGTCAGGCTCCCAAGGGCGGTCTGGAGATCCCCCGGTGCCCAAAACTATGGTACTTCAGCCTCGTGTCCTCTCTTCGGCTGCACGAGGAGCCCGCGAGACTCCGTCTCTGTTGCTTGTCGCCCCGCGCACAATCAGGCTCTCAGGATGCCTGACTTCCGGTTCTGTGGTTTCACAGAGCAGCGCCTCCGTTGCTTCTGCTGCCTTCTCTGTATCAACCAGGTTTCTCCCACAGTCAGGCTCAGCCTTCTCCAGCGGTGGACTCAGTCCCCGGTTTGGGATGCCGACACACCTAAGGCCACACTTAGCAATCCCACGGGGCTCTCCTCTTTGCATGGGAGCCCCACCCACAACCAGGCTACAGCCTCTGCCTGGATTCCGGTCCCTTCTCATCTCGGCAGCGTTCTCATATAGTGCGGGGTAGGCTCCCGCCTTCAGTTAGCACAAATGCGGTGCAATGCGGGGTGGGCACCCGCTTCTTAAACAGGCATCCCTGCAGGGTGGGCTCCTGCGAAAGCACACCACAATGCGGGGTGGGCTCCCGCTCGATTCCTGCACCATGCTGGAGAATCCCCACGCTGGGATTCCCTTGGGTTGCTCTGGCAGCACAGCGCTGCCGAGCATGCACCCTCCGCTTCTCCTTGGCAATTAAAATATAGCGCTCATGAGGCGCTAAGTCTCCTGGGTTCCAGCGACAAAGCTGGGCCCAGGCAGGCCAGCACACAGGGCCCTCCAGCCGGGAGTCTGTCCCTAGTGGTGGTTCCTCCTGGGACCCAGCAGCAGAAGGTCCCTCCGAAGCACAGGACAAAAGCACAACCTTTTTATGGGATCACAGCCCCTATATTTATATCCCGTATACTCTTGGTCTGCCCTGGAACAGGGCTTGGGGGAACCAGCCTAAACTGGTTCTGTTTTTTTTTGGAGCACTCTGTTTACAGGGCTCCTCTTTCCCTTTGTCAGGTGGGGGCTCGGTGATCAGACACACCACAGGGGCGGAGCCATCATTGGACAGGCTAGGCATAGACCTATTCAGAGATCAGGGACTTCTCCTCCCACTACTTCAAATGCAGATGTCCCATTCAGACTACTGCTGACTCACTCTGCCCCTTCTGGAGCCACACACCTCACCAGCCCCTGTCACTCAAAAGTCAGACATGCAATTCACATCAGGCAGGTAGAAACATAGCACACAGAAATGCCAACTAACCGGCAATTAACCGGCTATCTGGAGTCTAGACAACTACTCCATGACTCACAGTCCGGATTCAGATCCGGCTACAGTACGGAGACCGTACTACTGGAGGTATCTGAGACCATTCATGAATGCGTGGTTGCAGGCGAGGAGGCCATGTTGGTGCTCCTCAACCTGTCCGCGGCTTTGGATACCGTCTCTCATGCCATTCTGTTAGATAGACTGCCATGTCTTGGGATACGGGATATCACTTTGGACTGGATTAGATCTTTTCTGAAGGGTAGAACTCAGCACGTCTTCCTCCGGCCTTTTGTTTCAGAGGAAAAACCTCATCTGCGGCATACCGCAGGGCTCTGCACTGAGCCTTCTCTTCTTTAATGTCTATCTCTCACCTCTGGCTGAGGCAGTGGAATCATGGGGGGGGTCAGAGTGATCTTTTATGCTGATGACACGCAGCTTGTGGTTTCATTTAGAGATCACTCTGACGGCGGCTTTGCCAACTTTAGACGCTGCCTTACCAACATCTCCTCTTGGATGACCCTCAAGCTTAACACGGATAAAAACGAGGTGCTATTCTTCAATCACGGTGCCCCACTTCCCTCCCCACTGTGGTGGCCTTCGGAGCTTAACCCGCCCCTGGTACCAGTTAAATCAGCTCGAAACCTGGGCTTTCAATTTGACAATGAACTATCATGTAAGACTCAAATTAATAAGGTCACCTCAGCATGCTTCGGTAAACTCTGTATAATTAGGAAAATTCTACCTTTTCTTCCCCTGGACTCGCACAGGACCGTCATTCACGCCCTGATCACTTCTCACCTGGATTATTCTAATAGCATGTATGCGGGAGCCCCAGTATATCTGATTAAATGGCTACAGATGGTGCAGAATGCCGCAGCTGGGCTGATATGCAATATCCCCTATCGCCATTCAATTACCCCGTATCTGATTAAACTGCACTGGCTGCCAGTTACCTATCGCATCCAATTTAAATCCTTGGTCCTGGCTTTCAGGGCTCTTAACGGCCTTGGCCTGGCCTATCTCAGATGCAGGCTAAAGCCTGTTCAGTCTGCCCGAACTCTCAGATCTAGTTATCTTTGCCTCCTCCACTCTCCCAATTTTTGCCACTCCAGAACGGGGGGAAGAGCCTTTGCTGTTGTGACTGCTAAACTGTGGAACAGCTTACCACTGTGTCTATGGCTGACCGCATCTGAATCTCTGTTCTGACGCAATCTGAAAACGTGGTTGTTTTCTAACCTCTAGCTGTGTTTGACATTTCTGATGCCTCTAGTCCGTAGCACCGGGACACCTCCGTTGGGGGTAGCCATGTGCTTTGTAAGCTCCTAAATAAATAAAATAAAAACTTCTAAAAGTGGCATTTCTAAAATAGTTATACTAAATCTGCGCACACCATTCCAAACATACCAAACTTGACCACGATGCTCCTCTCGTATCAGGAATTACCACTGAAACACTTATCAGGGAATACCCAATGCATTCCTATGGGAGAGCAGCCTCACAGTAGTGAGAATCGAAAATGGCTGTTTGTCACTACCAGGACATGTCATACACTTAAGGTACATATCCTACCTTTTCCCTACAATGCACCCTGCCCATGGGCTAGCGATGGCCTACCTTAGGGGTGAATGACATGCAGTAAAAGGGGTGTCACAGACATGGCACACACTTTAGGTGTCACATCACAGCGGCAGAAACACTGCGCGCACAGGCTCTGCAATGGCAGAGGCCTGAGACAGGTTTGAAAGGCTACTTTGGCGGGTGGCGCAATCAGCACTGCAAGCCCACCAGTAGCATTTAATTTACCAGCCCTGGGTATGTGAGATACCACTTTTCAAAGGACTGACAGGTAAATTAAATAGGCCAAAAGGTGTAGACCAATCTTACCATATTTACCACTGTGAGTAGCATGATCATGTATTACATTTAAGTAAAGCAGTGAAAATAAGTGGTGCCCAATACCACAACTGCGCTATCAAACCCATATTCATGGTAAACAACGTTTACCACATCTTTTTCCCCGCAGGGAATTACAACGCGGTCGTTAAAACAGCCGCATTGTGATTCCGCATACCATTACTCCGCAAGTCGGAACAACGACTTGCGGAGGGGGTGGGGGGAGGTGTTGGATTTAAAATCCAACACCTTCCCGATTGTCCACACAGACTGGAGTTGGAATAGTAAATTATACTATTCCAACATTCAGCGCACCCCTCCGCAAGTCGTTGTTCCGACTTGCGGAGTAATGGTATGCGGAATCACAATGCGGTCGCTGTATCGACCGCGTTGTGATTCCCTGCGGGGAAAAAGACACTGCGGGATAACATACATTCCATATTCATACATTAATTGCACAGAGCTAATGTCAAATTCAATGTTATTATCAAAGAACGGAAAAAGAACATGAGAAAAACAATGTCTACTGCCACAGAGGTAGCACCAGTGCCGTCTTAAAGCATGGGCACTCTGGGCAAATGCCCGGGGACCCTACGAGCATAGGGGCACCATGCAGACCAGAATTTAACACTCATTTTCTGTTAAACATTCCTATTCATGTGAGCGGTTGTGTGGGCAGGGCTCAGCATTGTATTGCCCGGGGAGCCTATAATGCTGTTAAGACGACCCTGGGGTGCACAATACAATGATTACACGGAAACAGTAATAATAAGTAAAGAGTCATCTTCAATGTGCTTTTACTTTAATGAATAACTTTAACCTCTTGCATTCTTGTTTTAAATCAATCACTTTGTTTAAAAAAAATACACAATAAAAATGCCAAAACATAAAACACATGGAGATTGCAATATGCTGTGATCCACAAGTGTTGAGGGGAGAGATATCATGATCAACTCAAGGTTTCACCTCACAAGAGTCAGTCCCTCTACATGCTCAATAGTGGTAATAAATAGGACATTCCATTCTGTGCAACCGCAGATGGATAGATCGGATGAGTGAATGCACTTGGACCGACTACCTTTTTCCAGCCCACCGAGGCCTAACTCCAAATGTCCCTGCTGACAGATGGGATCTGGACCACCCTGCATAAGGGAAGCATCCCCAGCAGGATGTGGGCACCACTGGCATGATGAGTCGTACCTTGCACACTGTGACCAAAGCAGAAGACTGAATGAAATCAGGGCTATGAGTGAAGTTTTAACTAACATCAGGTGCAATCCGGCACTGCATAAAACAAGCTGTGTAGAAATATGACCGGTCCGCAAATGTGGACATCTCTGAGAAAGCGTAAAGCACGTCATACAAGATTAGGTAAACTGAACAAAAGATGCATTTAAAAAAATAAATCAATTTACAAAATGAATACATGCTTATTTAAAACTATGCTTGCCTAGGATAATAATGCATTCTAATGCTTACCTTATTCCTGAGTTGATCATTTTCTTCTTTACACGTTAAAAATTGCTTTTTCCATTGCTCCACACTGGCAGAGGATTCCTGCAGTGCAGATGATAGTCTAGCGTTGCTTTCTCTTAAAGTTTGTAACTCCGTTTCCCATTTTTTCACATTCGAGGAGCTGTAAAAGGTAATTATTTAAAATTATTTTTGGGGGGGGGAACAACCCTCACATTAATTTTGGCACAAAACAAACTTTTTTCAGGAGTTATGTGAAAGTTCACTCCTGGCACAACATTACACAAGCATGCTCAATGCCAATGCCAACCGTTTTGCCATTTGTTTAATGAAAACGTTTATATCTAGTTTCATTAATACACCATATTGCCACTACAACAGGCAGAACGGAAAGCTTACATAACACAGACAGTAGGCACCGGTGTTAACAGGAGGAGACGCACAAGTTCCCAACACCCAGAACAGGAATAACACAGTTCGAGTGGGCGCCAGGGAAGCTGGCACTGTTTCTAACAATGGTACCACTCTTTCCACCCGCATTGGTAATATGACATTCCCTGAAGGAGGACCCCTAGGCATCCATTCCCTTGCCCAAAAACTGCCACTCTTGCACAGCACCCTTTCTTTCCCACACTTATCTTTGAACTCACCCCTCTTCTTACATGCAGGCTTACCAACCACACCATCACATTTCATATGTCCTTTCTCTAGCTCGCACAAGCTCCACTCAGCCCCATCTATTTTTTTTCTACGCACTGCATCTCTCTCCATCTTCTGACACCCGGATCTCTTCCTCGGTCACACAGCCAGTTCACTACTTACAGGCACATCACTCTCCTTATCCTGATACTTAGCTCAAAACGTCCTGTCCCACTTCCTTCTACTATCCTCCTGTCTCCCACACACTGTTACCAAGCTGCGATCTGCCTCGCTTTCACTGCATCTACTTACGCACACGTACCTTACATTAAACACACACACACACCCTACCTTCTAAAAATGCAACTTTCTTTCATAAACCTTTCCCATACATCCTCTTCCTCCTCCTTCTCCCTTTCTTTTTCTACGTTTCTTTTTCTCATCTCCTATTTCTCATATGCAATTTAACGATCTCCAACACAGACTTTCTAAGAATGGCTCTGTTTTATACGCTATATCCCTAGAGCAAGTGTTTAATGGTACATTTAAGAATGTGTATGTAAACACACAGTAAGGTGCACCAAATAATATCTAAAACAAATAATCAGAGATCAGGGGTTTCCAATTAATTAATATATTTTTTATTCTGTGTATTTCTTCAAAAACTCCAACGCGTTCCGTCCAACACACAAGACTTCTTCAGGGCATAAAGCAAAATGGACAGTTTCACCAATTGTGGTGTGGATAAATAAATCCGTCCAGAGTTCCAGGCAGATCACAGATCTGAAACGTGTGCTAGGAATAATATGCTCACAAGGTAAAACAAGGCATACAGTAGCTATAGCCAAAATATCTGTTAAAGGCGTATTGCAAAAGCTTCCAAATAGAAGAAACCGTGGGGTCAGTTCACCCCAAAGAACACCAGGATCAGTACCAAAGCAGCCGGCGTGACTATCCAATACTTGTTAGATAATCAGCAAGGGCGCTCTTAGTGAGCAGATTATTCTTCGGACCTTGCTGGGCCAAAGATCAAAGAAACAGCAAACATGCACCAGTTTGATTTGTAGGGGGTTTATACTTCAGACTCCACACCAGGCTACAAATGTGTCCCAATGCCCTGCTTAATATACATTTTGTAGAGGGACACCTGGCTGTGGGAATGACGCCAACAACCTCAAGAGGTAGATCAAACACAGTCAACTACTGCTGCTCAATCACCATGGTTGGAGGTATAAATTAAAAAGGTTCAAGTGAACCCACTGCTGTGATAGAGATCCTTCTAAACGGTAGCCTGGTCAGAGGACAACTGCTCATGCCCAGACATTTCAGGAACCACAGTGTCCTTTGTGACCCACATGATGTTGGCTGAATACCCATCCTCAGGCATGAAAGAACTAGGATGACATCTGCAGTGGTGGCTGGGCTACACCAGTCTGAGTAGCCTTGGAAAGGTTGGGCTGCTGAGGAAACTGCCAGACAGGGGTTGAAAGGCACACATAAAGCAAAGCCACAGCATGCTCCATGAAGCATTTGAGGGAAGAATCAGCCTTTTCACCAAAGTTCAAGGACCCATCAAAAGGTATATCCCTTACAGATGCCTGCACTTCTCCAGAAAAGCCAGTGCATCATAGTCATGCATGACGGTTGTCCAACATATGCCCCAAAAGGTCAGTGTCTAGACCATCCCTAATGAGAAACTTTGCTGCATCCAGACCATCTTGAATGGTTTGAGCCCAAGAGACCCGAAACTCCTCTAGAACGGCCAGCAAGATCTCACTGCCATGTACCAAAGGGCATGCATATAATGGCATATTAGGCAGACCTCATTGACTGACCTCAATGTAAAGCAGTTGGTACAGATATTCACTTCCTGAATGCCTAAATCCTTTTGGACTCCATGTCTGAAGAGGTAGTGGTACACACATTAGGGATGACTGTTGGTGGAAGCTTGAACCACTAAATTCAGGAGTTGGGTGCAGTGTAAGAAAAGACTGGTCGCCTGGCGCCAGTCTGTAGCACCTAACCACTTGCCTGTTTACCAGTGGACAAGAGCATGGCTTAGGCCAAGTACCCTAAAGGGGCGTCAGTCAGGGTTTCATTAAACGGAAGCAAAAGCTCAGATGAGCTGATCCAGGTTGCAAATGCTCTAACGACATTTGTCTTGAACTCAGCTGAAGGTCAAGGGCACACTGTTTCATTGGGGGTCCAAATTGCGAAACCACCTGTGAGACAGGAGAGGTGTCCAGCTCACTGGCCTCCTGAAAGACCATATACATATCATCATTTGGGGTTGAATCATAATCATCATTACCAAGTTGAGTGAATCCAAGAGTAAGATAAAGTGGATTTGGCGCATGGTTAGAAACTGAAGACACAGAGGCTTGACCTCAGACAACGTCTGAACTGGCTCATATTGTGAACCGGAACAAAAGTCTGCACCACAGTCAGTGAGGAACCAGAAGCAGGATTCAAGGATCCTTGGGGGCCAAAGAATCACAGAAGGAGCTGCAAGATGCCTAAAAATAGGCAGTGTTGCTTCCATAAAGGTGTGACCTGTTATGGCACTGCCCAGGGAATTTGGAGTGCATATGGGCCCAGTTGAGGAATTGGTTTTGAACAAAGTAACAGGATGGAGGGAGTCCTACTTTGATTTTTTATGCTTCTTTTTACAATCAGATGTGGACATACCAGATAACTTCGACTGCATTGACTACCTGTCATGGGAGCAGTCTCGGAGAAGGAAGGTGTCCAAGCCTTTGACTTAGAGAGAGCAGATCTCAGGTGAAGCCCCAGACCTTTGTTTCAGTGACTAAGATGTACATTTCCACTTCACGGTCCTGGATCACCTTAGGGTGCATAAAGGCACAATCAGCATTCAAAGATGCAGAAAAAAAGCAACTGACGGCATACAGGAGTGGCACTTTTGAGTGTCTTTATGTCACCAAACTGCACATAGGATCACTGCTGTAAAATATTCTGGATCCAGTTCCACGTCTAGTGACCACTCGAAAGGTGAGGAATCCATCAGAAATGTTTTATTATAACTTCCACACGTCAGGAGTTTGGGGCTTTTACACTCGTAAGGCTCTGCAGGAAGCTGGAAATACATTTTTAAATGGGTTATTAGGGACCCCAAGTTTTAATACCCATGATGAACTAGGGGTGGGTTTTGAAAGTTAATGTAGGCATGGCCCGTTCAATTATGCTGTAAAATGTGGAACAGGCAGGAATTGAGCTTCATTCATAATAGAATAAAAAAACTGCTTTGCACACAGTAACGTGAAAGCTATTCCATGGCTTAAGTATAGTAAGAATACTTTCTGTGACCTGGGATTAATTGACTGTTTTGTAGAACTTGCCAAATGCAAAGAACCTAAAAAAAGAAACATACATCGTATATAGCCAGGAAGGTAGGTTCACAAAGGTACTACTAGACCTGGTCATGGTTCAATTACACATGCCACTGTCTACTACCAGAGGTATGGAGCCCTATTTGACCAGGATAAATACACCAGAACTAAGATTCACCAGGCTGTGCGGGAATAAGATTAACCTTTTCTTGGCCTTCCCGGTATCGGGTACCTGGTACCCATCATTACCCCGTTGTCCTTGCGATGGGGGATCACACCAACCAACTAAGCGCTTTATGATCTTTTGCGCCTTATACTCTTCTCACTCTTCTCTCAGGTCACGGTTTCTGCGCCCTATTTTGAGTGTTAGATTTTTTAATAATCATCAAAAGAGTATGTGGTTCCGTCCAGCGTTCCAATCGATATGTTGCCCAGGATTGAATTTTATTATCCAAGCACTGAAACTGAAAATGAGATATGCATTATAGCCGATGTTATTTGAGTTTTTTTAAATTTGTAATTGTTTTATATGAGGGTTTTAGAACTAACATAATATTCTGTGATTTACGTGGAATTGTACACTATTTTCAAGTATTCTCACCTTTCTTTTTAAACATGGGGGACAGTTGATAATGATATGGTTTTAATGTGATTTCATGGTTTTAACTGTATTTATTGTGCTTTTATGGTCTTTGTGGCCGAATAAAGTTTGATGATAATGACTTCCACATATAGAGTCCCATCACCTTTTTCCACCGGTCCCTTTTTTATGCTGTCCCTTTCACTCATTGTCCTCTATCTCATAATTTGTTTCCTCTACCTCTTTCACACTGTTTCTTGATGGCTCCCACAACAGTTAGTTGAAGGAGATGAAACATCTTTGGGTTGACCAATCAAGAGTCATGTAGATAGTGAAACATTTTAGGAAGGGATACAGCTTTGCATAGCAGTTCTTCTGTTAAATGGAAGGCTATGCCTGGTTTTTATGATTAAAACTACTGAAACTTATAGTATGGGGAGAGTCACAGGTAGGCACGTGCACAGTCTTATCATTGTAGCGAGTGCTAACCTCCTGCAGGGTGGAAAAAAGTGCAATGTTTTTTATAGAAGCCTCACCCACCAGGGTTGCCCTTTATTGGCATGCTTCGTCATCATAGGGTTCCTCCTGCTCCACTATGGAATGGGGTGTGCTACTACCTGCAAATTACATGGGAGCACAGAGTGGTATGCTCTAGATGGCGACACAATTGGAGAAGGGGGTGAGGAGGTTTGGTGAAAATTAAAAATACCTGCCTGGTAGGAGAGCAATGCTTTAATCCGTCTTCCAGAAGGTATGGTTAAAAACAGGGAGCAAAATGGAACGTATAGCTGAAAAAACCCTTCCTTTCTACAGGTCGACATGTTTAAAGCCATTCCCTATGGATTTTTTTCAGGACTGTTCGACCTGGCATCCTTGGTGTGCTTTCCTCCGTCTTTTTTAACTGTGTGCTGGATTTTGTATTTGCTGATTTAGGTGCTCTGCGCACTTTGGCACTGCTGATCAGTGCCAAAGAGCAAGTGCTACCTGTATAAATTGTGATTATGATTGGTTATCCATGGTTGGCATAATTGATTGCTGATACGTCCCTAGTACAGTGTACTGTGTGCACCTAGGGCCTGTAAATCAAATGCTACTCGTGGGTCTGCAGCACTGACTATGCCACCCACACAAGTATCCTTTTAAATGCATCTCCGACCTGCCACTGCAGTGTCTGCAGTGCACAGTTTTTATGTTTTTAACTGCCATGTCAATTTGACTAGTGCACCCACTTACTGGGTCCTTGCCTCCTCTTTTCTTACATGTAAGTTGCCTCTAAGTTAGGCCCAAGCTACCCCCCTGGGCAGGGTGCAGTGTAAGGTAGGACAACTGCTGGTGTTTAACATTTCCGGATAGTAAAATAGTGTCAATTTTGTTTTTCACTATTGCAAGGACTAGCTCTCCCATAAGCTATAATTGGAGCTGCCTTGTAACATTTTACTAGTATAACTTTCAATTGCGAACATCTAAATATTTGGAGTTTGGGCTCCCTGACCTCCGAATGTAATACCACATATTTTAGTAAAGCTGGTTTTTAAATTGTTTGAAAACGGCACCTTTCAGAAAGTGGGCATTTTCTTGTTTAGCCATCCTGTCTCTTTGGCTGCTTGTGGAATTAATGTCTGTTTTTTGACTGACAGGGGCAGCTTGTGCATTCACTCCAGACACGTACACAAAGGTAGTTGGGGTATGCCCTGCATATGCTGATGGGCCATCATGGGGTAGAGTGGTGGGAGGAGTGGTCACTTGCACCTGAACAGGCTGCGGCTGCTCTGCACAATGCTGTCTCCAACCCCTATAGTGTGGCTGGACCAGGGAAGGAAGAACTGGTTTTGCTGAGCAAGAGAGACTTACTGAACAAAGACTACAAAGGGGAAAAAACGGCATAAGTATTAGGCCTAAAACCCCAGAACTGTAGATTACTTCTGGACTAAGTGGACACTGCCAAGAAGAATAGCTAAAGAGCTGCCAGGGGGGTGTGCTGCCCCCTTTGCTGTGTGTTGCTGCTTCTGTTCTGTGGAAAGGACTGAACTTTAGCACTGTTGGATTGCCTCCCCAAGGACTCAGGAACAGACTTATTGCTGTGTTTTCAGACGCTTCCCTTTTCTGCGGTTGTTTTGCCTTGTGGATTTTGACGCATTTGAGGTACTGTGTGTAAAAATCAAGCATCCATAGATCTCTATGGATAGAATTGCTTGAAACTTTTTAAAAATCTTATTTTTAGTTGTGTATGTTGGATTTTTGTTATTTTGGTCTTGTTTGGTTTAGATAAAGATTCTTTATTTTCCTAAACTGGTGTGGTGTCCACTTGTGTTTTTAACATGTTACTGTGTGTGTTTTGTACAAATACTTTACACATTGCCTCCGCGATAAGCCTGTCTGCTTGTTTTAAACTACCAAGGGAATGAACAGGGGTATTTAGGTGTGTAAACTACTGCCAACTAGAGACTTCCATTTATAACAAGGACCAAGGACCCCCACTGATTCCACTCCCGGAGTGACCTTAGAGCAACACCACATATTTACAGGATGAGACATGAGTTAAAGCATTTATTGTCTATGGAAAAGTCTTTGAAGGATCTGAAGGTCTGGTCTTCTCTCATTCTCTGACCTTGGCTTGTTGGTAGGATGTGGAGCAACAAGATAGGAATGGCAAATCAATCAATCAGTACATTTGTAGAGCGCGCTACTCACCCGTGAGGGTCTCGAGGCGCTGGCGAAAAAAGAAAAGGGGGGGTGCTGCTACTGCTCGAATAACCAAGTCTTGAGGTGTTTCCTGAAGGTGAGATGGTCCTGGGTCAGTCGTAGGTGTGCGGGGAGGGAGTTCCAGGTCTTCTCTGCTAGGTAGGAGAACGATCTTCCTCCTGTGGTGATTCTGCGAATCCGTAGGACGTGGAGAGGGTGAGGCTGGAGGAACGGAGCTGGCAGGTGGGGGTGTGGAACGAGATGCGGTTGTTGAGGTATTCAGGGCCCATGTTGTGGAGTGCTTTGTGGGCATGGGTGAGCAACCTGAATGTGATCCCCTTGCTGACGGGGAGCCAGTGCAGATTTTTTCGGTGGGCGGATGTTTGGCTTTGGCAGGGGATGTCGAGGATGAGTCGTGTGGAGGCGTTCTGTATGCGCTGAAGGCGTTTCTGAAGTTTGGCTGTGGTTTTTACGTATAGGGCATTCCCGTAGTCCAGTCAGCTGGTGACAAGGGCCTGGGTGACCGTCTTTCTGGTTTGGGTGGGGATCCACCGGAAGATCTTTCAGAGCATGCGCAGGGTGTTGAAACACGAGGACGAGACTTCATTGACTTGCTTGGTCATCGTGAGAGAGGAGTCAAGGATGAATCCCAGGTTGCGTGCGTGGTTAGTGGGTGTCGGTGCGGTGCCCAGCGACGTGGGCCACCAGGAGTCGTCCAAGGCGGAATGGGATTGTCCGAGGATGAGGACCTCAGTCTTGTCCGAGTTGAGCTTCAGACGGCTGTGCCTCATCCATTCTGCGACCTCTTTCATTCCGTCCTGGAAGTTGGCTTTGGCGGTGAGAGGGTCTTTGGTGAGGGAGAGTATAAGTTGGGTGTCGGCGTAGGAGATTATGTTGATGTGTTTGCGGGCGATGGTGGCGAGGGGGCTCATGTAGATATTGAAGAGAGTTGGGCTGAGTGAGGAGCCTTGGGGTACGCCGCAGATCTTGGTGGCCTCGGAGCGGAAGGGAGGCGGACTCTCTGGGTTCTGTCGGAGAGGAACAATGTGATCCAGTCCAGGGCCTTTCCTTGGATCCCAGTGTTGTAGAGGCGTGTTATTAGGGTGCGGTGCCAGACCGTGTCGAAGGCTGCCGAGAGGTCTAGGAGGATGAAAGCGGCTGTCCCTCCGTTGTACATCAGGGTCCTGTTGTCATCGGTGGCTGCCATGAGGGCGGTCTCGGTGCTGTGGTTGGCTCGAAATCCGGACTGGGATGGGTCGAGCAAGCTGTTTTCTTCGAGGAATGCAGTCAGCTGTTTCTTGACTGTCTTCGATGACTTTGGCCGGGAAGGGGAGCAGAGAGATGGGGCGGAAGTTCTTGAGGTCTTTGGGGTCTGCTGTAGTTTTTTTCAGAAGAGCATTGATTTCTGCGTGTTTCCAGCTTCCAGGGAAGGTGGCTGACTTGAAGGAGCTGTTAATGACGTTCCGGTGGGGTGCGATGTTGGTGTCGGCTTTGTTGAAGATGTGATGAGGGCATGGGTCGGAGGGGGAGCCGGAGTGGATGGTGTTCATGGCGCGGGTGTTGTCTTCAGTGCTGATGTGGGTCCATGTGCTGAGGGTGGTGGTGGGGGTAGTTCATTTGGTAGCTGGGGGCGGGGTCTGGGGTCAGAAGCTGTCGTGTATATCTGTGATCTTGCGGTTGAAGAATGTGGCGAGGGAGTTGCAGAGGTCTTGAGACGGTGTGATGTCGTTGTTGCTGGCGCTGGGGTTGGGGTTGGAGAGCTCTTTGACGATGCTGAAGAGTTCCTTGCTGTTGTGGGAGCTGTTGTCCAGCCGCTCTTTGAACGATGTCCTTTTGGTGGTGCGGATCATCTGGTGGTATTCGCAGGTGGCGCTCGAGGGCTGTCATGTTTTCTGATGTCTGCTTGTGGCGCCAGGCTTTTTCGAGGGTTCGGCACGATTTCTTTGCGATTTTGAGGGTGTCTGAACCATGAGGATTTTCTGTTGCTAGTCTTGCCTGGGGGTTTCTTCAGTGGAGCGAGGTCGTCGGCGCAGTTGGTGATCCATTGTGCGAGATTGTCTGCTGCGTTGTTGGTGTCAGGGGTGTCGACCGGTGGGTTATGGCTCAGCGATGTGGTCAGCTGGTCTGTGGTGATTTTGTTCCAGCATCTGCGGGGGGATCTGTAGCGTGTGGTGGTGGGATGTGGTCTTCTTGAAGGTGAAATGGATGCAGCTGTGGTCGGTCCAGTGTAGTCCGGTGGAGTGGCTGAAGGCAACGTGGCTGCTGGCCGAGAAGATGGGGTCGAGTGTGTGGCCGGCGTAGTGGGTGGGGGGGGTCCACCAGTTGCATGAGTCTGAGGTTGGCGAGGTTTTCGAGCAGGGTAGTGGTGTTGTTGTTGTTTTTCTCCAGGTGGAAGTTCAGGTCCCCTAGGAGGATGTACTCTGGTGAGGTTAAGGCGTGCGGGCTGATGAAGTCGGTGATGTTTTCTCAGAATTGTGTCCGCGGGCCCGGGGGTCTGTAGATGAGCGTTCCTCTGAGGGTGGTCTGGGGGTCGGTGTGGATTTGGAAGTGTATGTGTTTGGCAGCGGTGAGTGTGTCTTCGGCGTTGGTCGTGACGCTGATGGTGTTCTTGTAGATGATGGCGTTGCCTCCTCCAGTTTTGTTGATGCGGTCTTTCCGGGTAATTTTGTAGCCGTCCGGGATGGCTATAGCGATGTCAGGCCGAGGAGGCATTCATCCAGGTTTCCGTGAGGAAGGCGACGTCTGGTGCAGTTGTATCCAGGAGTTCCCAGAGTTCGATGGCGTGTTTGTGGACGGAGCGGGTGTTGAGGAGAATGCACTTGAGGAGGCTGTTGTTGCTGCGTTCGGTGGGATGTGTGCAGGGATGTGTGCAGGTTCCGAGGCAGGAGAATTTGCATGCTTGGCAGGTGAAGGGTCCGTGGGTGCGCCTCGGCGCGGCTTTGTGGCAGGCGGCCGATCGTCCTGTGTTGAGTGCGATGAGGGTGGCGCTGTCGTACCTCAGTCGGGTGCCCTGGAGACGACGGGGGCCAGGGGTTGTGGTGCTGGGCACGGTCCTGGCGTGGACGGGTGCAGACGGGCTTGCCTTAGGCGCGCCCGCTACGTGGTCTCGCAGCGGCCACCATTTAAAGGGAGGTGGGGAGGAGGGGTCAGCTGGGAGGCTGGTCAGCGAATGGGCATGGGGGGGCAGGGGCCGCACGGAAGGCAGCGGCGGGAAAACGGGGGAGCAGCGGCAAGCGAGGCTCCAAGGGAGAGAAGGGCAACAGTCACACGGGTGTACAGAAAACAAAATGGGCAGCAGACACTGGCACACAGGGAGAAGAGCAGGCAGGTCACAGGCACAGGTGGTGCTGCAGCGGTGGGGAAGCGACCTACCCGGAGGGTCAAGGGTCGCTGTCTCTACCGCGCAGCGGCCGCCATTTAAAGGGAGGTGGGGTCATCTGGGAGGCGGGAGGGTGGTCAGCGAATGGGCACGGGGCCGCACGGGAGGCAGCGGTGGGAAAATGGGGGAGCAGCGGCGAGTGAGGCTCCAAGGGTGAGAAGGGCGACAGTCACACTGGGGTACAGAAATCAAAATGGGCAGCAGACACTGGCACACAGGGAGCAGAGCAGGCGGGTCACAGGCGGCGCTGCAGCAGTGGGGAAGCGACCTACCCGGAACCAACCACAAAGTGGTTGCTTCAGTCCAGGGGTATGAGTGGTTTGCACTGGATTGTTGATGATGTTGAGAAGACAAGGTCTAAAATTTACCTATGGAGGGTGTTGGTTGTGTAACATGTTAAGCAAATACCAGATGGTGTCAAAACCTTTACTTATGGCTTGTAATGAGTACGCAGGGTAAAGTTTTAACCACAAACATACTGACAGTTTCTTCATGCCCCATACACTGGCTAACCTCGCTCTCAATAGCTGAAAATTTCTCTCCCATATGAGAAAGTGAGTAAAGGACAAGGCGTTCTTAACTTGTGAAAAAACAGTGCCCAATTCCTTTCCACTGGCATTAGTGGTAATAATGGAATGAGCAGAAGGGTCAAAACCTTGTAATGGAATAGCCTGATAAATGTCACGCTTGATACTCAAACTCTAAATGCAAGGACTCATCCCAGGTAAATTATAGTCAGTCCCCGAGGGATTGTCTCACTCCACAAGCATTACTGGTGTTTTTTTTATTTTTATTTTTTACTTTTGACAAACTTTTAGTAGAACTGGATTAAACCTAAATAGAATCTTACTTCATCTTTGCAAGGGAATGGTGGAGCTTTCATTATAAAATCAGTGATGTCCTTCTTAGGCACTTAGTCATGATGCCAAATTCGCTCACCACGTAACCATAATAAGTGTCTGACTTTACAGCAAATTTGCATTTCCTTGATTTCAGCAGTTAGACCATTTTCAATAAGCATTCCATAAACTGTCTCCAGCAACTAATAGTGTTCCAACCAATCTCTGCACATTACTGGAATGTCATCTTGTAAAAAAGGACTCATTTAATGTGTTTGAATAGTCTACATTCTTCTTTGGAACACAGCTTCCACCAAAGTCCAGAGGCTTTCGAATAAATCTGAAAACCCCAAAAAGGGGGAAAAAAGGCAGTTAACCCCTACTATTTGGATGACAATGCACTTGGTGAAACTCTTAAGTGAGTTCAATGGTAGAAAACCACCCATCACCCTTGATCTCAGCTAGTAGCTTATTAATCGTAGGAATTAGCTATTAGTCAACTACAATATTTTTTTACGATCTCTAAGACCAATGCATAATCTACTTTGGCAACTGGCCTTGCGAGCAATAACTTAGGGGGCCAACCATTCTGTAGATTCCACTGATTAAATGATTCATTTTCCACCCACTTATCAAACTCTACGTCAACCTCTTCCTTACCTCAGGATTAACGTTTAACACAATTTGATTGGCGAATTCTTTAAGTTTCCAGTTTTTCCCAACAATACCTTAGGAAAGGACTTCTGCATACTCATTCCCACATCATACCTCTTGCTGTTATGGTCTGAGGAATTTCCTAAAGAACTCTGGTCAGTCCATCCCAGAACAGAAGGCCCTTTTTCTGCAACATAATTTCCCATTAGCCTTCTCCAATCTAGTTTGAAATATTAGAGTTCTAGATCCCACATGGAAATACTTTCACCAGTGAAACTGTAGGTGCACATCAGTGGGGAAACAACTCCCAACCCAAGAAACAGGCAAACCTTTCATCCTTTACAGATGTTTATGATGGAGAATGGAGATACATGTGAGAAGTTGGCCTGATGTATGATGTCTCCAGTTCTGGGGTCACCTTCTATCAGTCCAAACAATCCCTTATGGTGGTGGTTGTAAGTCAACCTTATAGACAAGCTATCCTAGGGGTAGCATGGACTAAGCAGCCTTAAAGGCTTAACTTCAGAGGGCGAGTGAAGCGAGCTGTTTTACCATATACGATCCTGTAATACCAAATGAAAGGACACCACACAAGTTATATATTATCAAAATATATGTATTTATTCTTAGAATAATCCCCACTACTCTTTATGAGCAATGAAGCACAAGCGTTTAAATAAAAGCACAGTTAAACATAGACAAGTTGCACGTTTTGGATGAGGCCGGTGGCCACTCAAACCATATATCAATAAAGTGGTATAACAATCACTAATCGATCTGGGGTAAGGGCTAGGGCCTTGGGAATCGCTTGGACTACGATGCACTAACAGCAGTTAGGGCGGGAGTAGCCCGCAGAATTCGGGTGCAGTGCAGAAAGCACAGGCATGCACCAATGCAAAGTCAATGGTGCGTAAAAGTTATCGAGTTACAGTTTTAAGAGTCTTCCAACTGGACTAGAAGGACAAAACTTTAGACTTAGACACTAGAGGTGTAAAACACTACAGGAGCACCGGTGTTCAAGAGTTACCTCACCCACAGGAAGCAGGTGCACAGGTGCAAAGGTGTGTCGGGTTTCGTCACGAAGATCTAGGGTGCCTGGAGATGAAGATGCTGCAAGCGTCCAGAAGAGAAGTGTCCGGTGCGATCCAAGGGTGGATCGAAGTTGTAGAGTACCTGAAAGCAGAGGGGACAGAGTCTGGGTCACTAGCCAGTGACCAGGAAGGAACCAGGCAATGTCGGGCGCAATCAGGTCAATGTCGTGTAGGTTCTCTCCACTGCCACGTGGTCTCTGGGGCACCGAGGATATCCTGGAGTGAATCACGAGCTGTTTTACAAAGGCTCTCGCTGTCGGCGGTATCGGCTTCAAGATCGGAGTCAACAGGCCTTGGCAAATGCAACCCACGCAGGAATCAAAGATGGCTTAACACTCGGACCAGCAAGGTCTGAGCGGGTGCTCCTTTTCAGGGGAGCGAGTGCCAGTCTGGAGCAACCAGACTAGCTGCGTAAATTCAAGGTTTCATCGGTACTGGGGCCACTAGCCAACAGGCAAGCGACCGGACCAACGCGTCGAGCAGGAAAATGCAAAAGGGCCCCACGCAGCACTCGTCGAGTGTGGAGGGGTGAGCTTCGGTGCACAAGCTGCTCGGGGCTGGAGCTTCTCAGACTCCAATGCACAGCTTCGAGGGGGCCTCGGATGCTGCACGGTCAGCGCTTTGTTGTTTCTCCAAGATGGCCGCTCCCACGCTTCAAGTCGCCTCCACGGGTCTCAGCTCTGCAGGAACTGTGGATCGGGCTGTTAGAAGGCAGGCACGCTGGGTCTTGTTGATCTCTGTTGCTCAAGTTCTGGCGGGAACTGCAACAAAGCAAAAGTCGAGGTGCTGGATGGTGCCTGTTTGCACAGGGTGGTCACTCCTTGACCACAAGGGAGATCTTCAGTCTTCCATGAGGAGTGGGAAGTCGAAGGGTCCAGAGTTTCGTTTCATAAGTTTCAGTCAGGATAATCTGATGTGCATAGGCACTGCTCCCACCTATATTCCAAATCTGGGGCTGGATTACCTGCTAGGTCCCTCCTATGGGTGGGACCTGGGAAGGGGGTGGTTATACCCCTTTCCCTTTGTCCAGCTTTGCGCCAATACTGGGGCAGGAGTGCCCCAGAACCGGTTTGACTGGAATCTGCCCAGGGACACATTGTGCGCCCCAGGCAGTGTCTAGTTTCTTTCAACCCTCCCTGCTACAATCCACTATCTCCTGTCTGGGGTGGTGTGACTCCTCCCTGTGACAGGAAACCCTTTGTCCAGGCGTCCTCTGCCAAGTTTCGGTCAGCAGCAGGAGGCCAGACATGTGTCTGTGGCAGCAGCATCCATTTTGTGATGCTGGGGCTCTGGTTAGGATTAACCGCGTTTTCAGTAAGTAACATGCCTGCACCCTCTAGAAGGGTGGGATGCTATCCCCCTTACCAGGCCTGGCAAGGGGATAGTATTCCAATGTGTACGACACCAAACACGACATGTTTTGATAAAGCCAAACCAGAGTTGCAATAACCGTAAGGATTATAATGCATTTAAGAGTATATGGTATGGCAGTATCACTGGAACAGCATTAAGGAATTGGTCCCAGCACTGCAGTCAGGCTCAGCTCATGCTAGAGCACCATCTCACATAAAACCATGCACTCTGCTTCCAGGACTGTAAAGGCCTGCCATAGGAGTGACTGATAGGTATAGATGTGTCCAGATATAGGTTTAGACATAGGTATACTACATCTAAGCAAGGGGTGAGTACACCACCTTGCCCCAGCTGTGGGAACAGCCAGTTGTGTCGATTGAAGTACCAGCCAGGGGTGGCAAAAGATATGCTGCAGCCCCTGGTAGGTCTTGGATGCACCTATGCCCTTGGCACCTATAGATTTGATTTGATTTGACAATTTGTAAAGCGCGCGAATGCCTGTAGGCGTCTTGGCGCTAAGATAAATCCATTCCATCTCTGCATCAGTGATTGATGTTTATTCAGAAAATAGCCATGTTTTTACTTCCTTTCTGAAGGTTTCCAAAGAGGGGCAGGTTTTGATGACAAAAGGCAGTTGATTCCATGCACGTGCTGCATGTAACAGGAAACTTCTCCCTCCCCAGTTGGCTCTTTTGAATCTGGGAACAGCAATTAGTTTCATCTGACCTGATCTCAGGGGTCTCATGGGTTCATACTGTTTCAAATGGTACCTCAGAAATTGTGATCCTTTTCCATGTAATGCCTTATAGGCTAGACATAGTGATTTGAAGTTTACCCTCTTTTCAATTAGCAGCCAATGCAGAGTTTTCAGTCTGTGTCTGTGTCTTATTGGCTCAAACCTAGGTATGTCTAGAACCAGTCTGGCTGCTGCATTTTGCAGGCGTTGTAATTTATCTATGATCTTTCTCCTGGCTCCTGCATATAGACCATTTCCATAGTCCAATCTTGCTAATGCTAATGCTGTTACTACTGTTTTGCGAGAGTCCTGTGGTAAATATGGAAATAGAGTGTTGATGACAGCTTATTGGCTTGAGTTTCAAATGATAAATTCATATCAAGGATGAAACCCAGATTCTTCACTTTCTCTGATGATCCAGGACATCTGCCCATGTCCTTGGGCCACCAGTTGAGGGACCAGATGTTTGTGTCACCCCCTAATATCATCACTTCACTCTTGTCTCCATTGAGCTTCAGGCAATTCCTTTCCATCCATTGGCTGACCTGTATCATACAACGTTTTCTCTATATCCTTGTTGATGGTCACTACAATTTGAGTGTCATCAGCGTATGATATTGCGGTAAAACCACATATTCTTATTATCTCTGCAAGTGGGGCAACGTATAAGTTAAAAAGGGTGGGACTTAATGATGATCCCTGAGGGACCTCGCATGGTAGATTAAAATCTTTAGATTTTGCTCCTCCTACTTCTACTGCAAAGGTTCTGTTGGCAAGATAGGATTTAATGAGGGTACATGCTGAGTCATGTGATTCTGCTGTTTTTAATCGATTTAAAAGAATTTCATGACTGACCGTGTCGAAGGCCGCCGATAAGTCAAGCAATATCAAGGCGGCCTTCGCTCCGTTGTCCATCACTTTCCGGAGTGCACTGGATAGGGGCTGACAAGGTGTCCAGTACCAATTGGGTTATGTACCTATAGTACATGTCTGTGAATTTAGAGAGAACAGCAGGCTGAGGGTCTGATTAGCAGGCCCACAGCCACATTAAGTCGAAAACCAGTGAAGCAAAAAGTAAAACTTGGGGTGACCATAGGATAGCGGACCCTACTCTCCTACACAACCCCCCCGCCCCCAAACGCAGGGACATTAAACTTAACCTTGACCAGATAACTCTTCATGTTCTAAGTGGAAGTACCTGGAGAGACCATCTGCATTACCATGGTCATTCCCTGGGCGGTGCTCCACTGTAAAGTCCATCCCCTGTAGGGAAATGGACCACCTGAGTAGTTTGGGGTTTTCACCCTTCATCTGATTAAGCCAAAATAGGGGCTTATGGACTGTCTGTATTAGGAAGTGAGTACCAAACAAGTATGGCCTCAGCTTCTTCAGGGCCCAAAGCACAGCAAAGGCCTCCCTCTCAATGGCTGACCAACGTTTCTCTCTAGGGGTCAGCCTTCTGCTAATGAAAGCAATGGGCTGGTCTTGACCATCTACATTAAGTTGTGAAAGCACAGCTCCCACCCCCAACTCAGAGGCATCTGTTTGAACAATGAACTGTTTGGAGTAGTCAGGACTCTTAAGGATTGGTGCAGAGCACATGGCCTTCTTCAGGTCATCAAATGCCCTTTGACAGCTAACTGTCCACTGAACCTTTTTGGGCATCTTCTTGGATGTCAGATCATTCAATGGTGTCACAATGGACCCATAGCTCTTTACAAACTTTCTGTAATACCCAGTCAGGCCCAAGAAGGCTCTGACTTGTGTCTGGGTAGTTGGAGGAGCCCAGTCCTGTATGGCCTGGATCTTGCTCTCCAATGGTTGAACTTGACCCCCACCTACTAGGTGGCCCAAGTACAGAACCTTGCTCTGCCCTATCTGGCACTTGGTACCTTTGATAGTCAGGCCTGCCTTTTGCAGGGCCTCCAGAACCTTCTTCAGGTGGATCAGGTGATCCTCCCAGGTAGAGCTAAAGACAGCAATATCATCTAGATATGCTGCACAAAAGTCATCCAAGCCAGAAAGGACTTGATTCACCAACCTTTGGAAGGTGGCAGGTGCATTCTTCAAACCAAAGGGCATCACCACAAACTGATAATGTCCACTGGGGGTAGAGAATGCTGTTTTAGCTTTAGACTCCTCAGCTAACCTGATTTGCCAATAGCCAGCTGTCAAATCAAATGTGCTGAGATATGTGGCAGAAGCCAGCTTATCAATAAGCTTATCTGCCCTTGGAATGGGATGAGCATCTGTCCTAGTGACAGCATTGAGACCTCTATAGTCCACACAAAATCTCATTTCTCTTTCCATCTTTGGTATGAGGTTTTGGCACAAGGACTACAGGGCTGGCCCAGGGGCTCTCTGATGGCTCAATCACTCCAAGGTTTAACATTTTCTGCACCTCAGCCTTTATACAATCCCTGACATGGTCAGGTTGCCTGTAGATTTTATTCTTCACAGGCAGACTGTCACCAGTATCCACCACAGGGGTGCACCAGTTAGTTTGACTGGGTGTAAGTGAAAACATGTGTCTATGGGCTTGCAAAACCGGTCTGCAGTCCATCTGTTGCTGGTCAGTGAGGCTGCCTGCCAAGGCTACTCCATCAACTGAGCCATCCTCAGGGTTTTGGGAAAGCAGGTCTGGGAGAGGGACACTCTCTTCCTCTTGATCCCCATCTGTAGCCATGAGTAAACCCATGCTTTCCCTGTCAACAAATGCTTTCAACCTGTTCACATGGAGCACCCTGTGGGGGCTCCTAGGGGTTCCAAGATCCACCAAGTAGGTGACCTCTCCCTTCTTTTCCAGTATGGTATAGGGTCCAGACCATTTGTCATGGAGAGCTGCTGGGGCCACTGGCTCCAACACCCACACCTTCTGCCATGGCTGGTACTCAGTCAGAACAGCCTTTTGGTCATGCCAAGCTTTCTGTAATTCTTGGCTGGCCTCCAGGTTTTTGGATGCTTTCTCCATGTACTCAGCCATCCTGGAGCGGAGACCAAGTACATAGTCCACAATATCAAGTTTAGGCTTTTTGAGAGGTAACTCCCATCCTTCCTTCACCAGACACAATGGACCCCTCACAGGGTGGCCAAACAAAAGTTCAAAAGGGCTGTAGCCAACCCCCTTCTGTGGGACCTCTCTGTAAGCAAAGAGTAAGCAGGGTAAAAGGATATCCCATCTACACCTGAGCTTTTCAGGTAATCCTTTTATCATTCCCTTTAGGGACTTGTTGAATCTCTCCACAAGCCCATTGCACTGAGGATGATCGGGTGTGGTGAACTTATAGTTCACACCACACTCGTTCCACATTGCTTTTAACTATCCAGACATGAAGTTAGTACCTCTATCTGAAAGTACCTCCTTTAGAAAGCCCACTCTGGAGAAAACTCCAAGTAAGTCCCTTGCCACAACAGGAGCTGTTGTGGTCCTCAGGGGAATTGCCTCTGGGTACCTGGTGGCATGATCCACTACCACCAGTATAAATCTGTGCCCAGATGCTGTTTGGGGATCCATTGGTCCAACAATGTCAATCCCAACTCTCTAAAAGGGCACCCCCACCACAGGTAGAGATATAAGGGGGGGCATTTGTGGTGCCACCTGATTTGCCACTGTCTTGGCAGGTGACACAGGAGCGACAAAACTCCTTGGTATCTTCCGACATGTGAGGCCAGTGAAAGTGAGGGACACGCCTGTCCCAAGTCTTGTTATGGCCTAAGTGTCCTGCAAGGGGAATATCATGGGCCAAGGTTAGAAGACAGCCGCTAAATTGCAGAGGTATAACCAACCTCTTGGTTGCACCAGGCTTGGGGTCTCTAGCCTCTGAATAAAGGAGCCCATCATCCCAATACACTCTATGGGTACCTTGAGCATTCCCAGCAGCCTCAGCAGCAGCTTGCTGTCTGAGGGGTTCAAGTGAAGGGCAAGTCAACTGAGCCTGCCCCAGGTCTGCCCTTGAGGGTCCCCCTGTCCCCTGAAACTCAACCTGATCAGGTTCAAGCTCTTCAGAGAGTCTCCTCTTGGATCACAGAATCACCCTCCTGTGAGGTCTGATCCTCAACCTGGGGCAAGTGGGAAGGCACTGCCTTGACCCTCTTGCTCCTTCTCTTGGGTTGTGGTTGGTCTATTGTTTCAAGATCCACCACAGGTTCAGGTAGGCACTTCTTGGCCTGGGACCTGGTTACAGCAAGGACATGGGCTGAAATCCCTAGCATTTCTGCATGAGTCCTGTACTCCACTTCTGACCATAAGGATTCCTCAAGATCATTGCCCAACAAACAATCAACTGGGAGGTCTGCACTAACAACAACTTTCTTGAGGCCAGTTACCCCTCCCCAGGAGAAGTTAACAACAGCCACACTATGTGTAGTAGTGGCATTGCTTGCGTTGGTCACTAGGTAATTCTCACCTAGTATCATCTGTTCAGGGTCTACAAAGTTAGGTGTCCCCATAGTGACACTGGCACAAGTGTCCCTGTAGGCCTGAGCCAGCTTCTCATTAATTAAAGGCGTCTGCCTGTACTTGCCCAAGTTATTAGGACTTATAGTAGAGGATATAGCTATGTCCCCCTCCCAGATCAGAACTGCCTGAGTAGGGATTCTGACTAAGCCAGATTCCATCTCAGTACCCAGGGTTAACCCCACTATAGCCTTGGGTTGTGTACTACCACTGCTAACTACTAGGGGGTGCAGGTGTCTTAGGGACTGCAGTGGTAGGGGCTGGATTTCTTTTGGTGCATTCACTTCCCCAATGAGAAGTGGACTTGCAAAAGTTGCACCAAGGTTTCTTTGGGCCATCATTCTTCTTTTTCTTGTTACCATTCTGGGAACCACCCTCCTTATTACTATTTTGGGGGCCTGTAGAAGAAGTCTGGTCTTTTTCTTTCTTATCTCCACCCTTCTGGTCTGCTTTCTTCTGATCACCTCCTTGGTTCTGGGGTTTCTGCTTAACCCTTGTTCTGACCCATTTGTCTGCCTTCTTTCCCAATTCTTGGGGAGAGGTCAGATCAGAGTCTACAAGGTGTTGATGCAACAGCTGGGTTGTACAGTTATTAAGGATCTGTTCTCTCATTATAAGATTGTACAATCCTGTATAGTCTGAAACTTTACTTCCCTGCAACCAACCCCCCAGAGCCTTAGTGGCACAATCAACAAAATCAGTCCAGTCTGGAGTCTGTGCTTTTTGGGTGTCTCTGAACAACAACCTGTATTGCTCAGTGGTTAGGCCAAACCCTTCAATAAGAGCACTCTTCAAGACAGAGTAGTTTTTTAGCATCCTCAGGTCTAACTGTGAGGAGCTTATCTCTCCCTTTCTCAGAAAAGGAGAGCCACAAGATTGCTACCCACTGATCTTGAGGAACCTGCTGTACCATGCAGGCCCTCTCAAGAGCAGTTATACATTTGTGGATATCATCCCCATCTCTGTAGGGGGGCACAATCTTACTCAGGTTTCTATGATCATAGGACCTGTCTTTATCTCTTGGGATAATGCTGCCACCAGTGGGGATATCCCCACTTAACTTCTACTCTCTTGCAAAAGCTAGTCTAGCTTGGGCCAGGGTTAATTCCTCTCTTTTTATTTGGAGATTCACTGCTCTCATCCTGGCCTTATGCTCTCTTCTTTGAGGGGAAGTCATTCCTCTCTGTGATTCTCTTGAGGCACTAGAAATGTGAGAATCCCTGGAAGGGCTTCTCTCTCTCCTATTGCCTGGGAGAATCCTGTTATGTACTCTGGGGAGGTGCTGGCCCTCTTCATTTCCATGTAGGTCCAAGTTGGCTTGGCTAAGCCTTACCACTGGTACCTGGGTATCCCCTTGATCATGATCTGACTCTTCACCATTTGATTCAGGGTCTACCTCCTCATTTTCTACTTCTGGGGAGGTGTTCTCAGTATCTATGGGGTTCACTCCATCTCCTGATCCTGAGGGAGCTACTCTAGCTTTCTCAAGGTCATCCCTTTCTAGGATGGCTATCTTGATAGGAATGGTAGGGTTGTGACCCTTTCTCAGCTTCCTTGCAGTGCACAAGGCACTCCAGTCTCTATGGCTGAATTTGTCATAGTTGGAGGTTGCCTGTGGAGGGTCAACCGTCACAGGTAGAGAGCCTGTAGCTTCACCTGTGCCAGACATGACTCTAGTGTGGTGTAAGTGATGAACCTACCTACACTAAGTGTTTTCCTACTGTACCTTGCTAGTGAGTTGTAGTCAGGGTGTGCTATGCCCTTCTATCTACAACTACTAAGTTCAGTAGAATTAAATATGCTAAGCTTTTATTTATATGTACCTATGGTACTTAATGTGATCTTTCAATTTGATATAAGATTGTAAAGGTAAAACAACAACAAAGCTCGAATCCGTACCGCTGCTCACCAATGTGAAAAGTTGGCCTGATGTATGATGTCTCCAGTTCTGGGGGCACCTTATATCAGTCCAAACAATCCCTTATAGACAAGCTATCCTAGGGGTAGCATGGACTAAGCAGCCTTAAAGGCTTAACTTCAGAGGGCGAGTTTAGCGAGCTGTTTTACCATATACAATCCTGTAATACCAAATGAAAGGACACCACACAAGTTATATATTATCAAAATATATGTATTTATTCTTAGAATAATCCCCACTACTCTTTATGAGCAATGAAGCACAAGCGTTTAAATAAAAGCACAGTTAAACAGACAAGTTGCACGTTTTGGATGAGGCCGGTGGCCACTCAAACCATATATCAATAAAGTGGTATAACAATCACTAATCGATCTGGGGTAAGGCCTAGGGCCTTGGGAATCGCTTGGACTACGATGCACTAACAGCAGTTAGGGCGGGAGTAGCCCGCGGAATTTGGGTGCAGTGCAGAAAGTACAGGCATGCACCAATGCAAAGTCGATGGTGCGTAAAAGTTATCAAGTTACAGTTTTAAGAGTTTTCCGACTGGACTAGAAGGACAAAACTTTAGACTTAGACACTAGAGGTGTAAAACACTACAGGAGCACCGGCGTTCAAGAGTTACCTCACCCACAGGAAGCGGGTGCACAGGTGCAAAGGTGTGTCGGGTTTCGTCACGAATATCTAGGGTGCCTGGAGATGAAGATGCTGCAGGCGTCCAGAAGAGAAGTGTCCGGTGCGATCCAAGGGTGGATCGAAGTTGTAGAGTACCTGAAAGCAGAGGGGACAGAGTCTGGGTCACTAGCCAGTGACCAGGAAGGAACCAGGCAATGTCGGGCGCAATCAGGTCAATGTCGTGTAGGTTCTCTCCACTGCCACGTGGTCTCTGGGGCACCGAGGATATCCTGGAGTGAATCACGAGCTGTTTTACAAAGGCTCTCGCTGTCGGCGGTATCGGCTTCAAGATCGGAGTCAACAGGCCTTGGCAAATGCAACCCACGCAGGAATCGAAGATGGCTTAACACTCGGACCAGCAAGGTCTGAGCGGGTGCTCCTTTTCAGGGGAGCGAGTGCCAGACTGGAGCAACCAGACTAGCTGCGTAAATTCAAGGTTTCGTCGGTACTGGGGCCACTAGCTAACAGGCAAGCGACCGGACCAACGCGTCGAGCAGGAAAATGCAAAAGGTCCCCACGCAGCACTCGTCGAGTGTGGAGGGGTGAGCTTCGGTGCGCAAGCTGCTCGGGGCTGGAGCTTCTCATACTCTAATGCACAACTTCGAGGGGGCCTCGGATGCTACACGGTCAGCGCTTCATTGTTTCTCCAAGATGGCCGCTCCCACGCTTCAGGTCGCCTCCACGGGTCTCAGCTCTGCAGGGACTGTGGACCGGGCTGTTAGAAGGCGGGCAAGCTGGGTCTTGTCGATCTCTGTTGCTCGAGTTCCGGCGGGAACTGCAACAAAGCAAACGTCGAGGTGCTGGATGTGCCTGTTTGCACAGGGTGGTCACTCCTTGACCACAAGGGAGATTCTTCAGTCTTCCACAAGGAGTGGGATGTCGAAGGGTCCAGAGTTTTGTTTCATAAGTTTCAGTCAGGATAATCTGATGTGCATTGGCACTGCTCCCACCTATATTCAAAATCTGGGGGCTGGATTACCTGCTAGGTCCCTCCTATGGGTGGGACCTGGGAAGGGGGTGATTACACCCCTTTCCCTTTGTCCAGCTTCGCTTGACTGGAATCTGCCCAGGGACACCTTGTGCGCCCCAGGCAGTGTCTAGTTTCTTTCAACCCTCCCTGCTACAATCCACAATCTCCTGTCTGGGGTGGTGTGACACCTCCCTGTGACAGGAAACCCTTTGTCCAGGCGTCCTCTGCCAAGTTTCGGTCAGCAGCAGGAGGCCAGACATGTGTCTGTGGCAGCAGCATCCATTTTGTGATGCTGGGGCTCTGGTTAGGATTAACCGCGTTTTCAGTAAGTAACATGCCTGCACCCTCTAGAAGGGTGGGATGCTATCCCCCTTACCAGGCCTGGCAAGGGGATAGTATTCCAATGTGTATGACACCAAACACGACATGTTTTGATAAAGCCAAACCAGAGTTGCAATAACCGTAAGGATTATAATGCACTTAAGAGTATATGGTATGGCAGTATCACTGGAACAGCATTAAGGAATTGGTCCCAACACTGCAGACAGGCTCAGCTCATGCAAGAGCACCATCTCACATAAAACCATGCACTCTGCCTCCAGGACTGTAAAGGCCTGCCATAGGAGTGATTGATAGGTATAGATGTGTCCAGATATAGGTTTAGACATAGGTATACTACATCTAAGCAAGGGGTGAGTACACCACCTTGCCCCAGCTGTGGGAACAGCCAGTTGTGTCAATTTAAGTACCAGCCAGGGGTGGCAAAAGATATGCTGCAGCCCCTTGTGATGTGTTTCCTATGGGAACTGTATCGATATTCCTATTTCTGACCCTTCACGGTTAATAAATCAATAGTGGCCATACAACGGCACAGAAACACGTTTTCTGATTAGGTCATAGCGCATGCTACCACGTTAGGCAAGCACTATTCCCCCAGCCCCCATAGGAAGCATACCGAGTTCTCAAAACAAATCAGACCTCCAGCAACCTGGGAAATCCCCCGCAGCTATTGTTTTGATTTAACCAAGAACTCCAGTAAAGAATGTACGAATGACCAGTTCTTATGACATCCTTATTGACGTATTTATGTCCATCCTTACGTCAATCTCGGCACCTTTCAGGTATAAATATTACCGACATTGCCCTAAGCAAACACACGGTGGTGGTGACTAGATTGGAGCAGCGATACTTGCCGAGGAGCCTAGCAGATGTAGGAAGCCCACGGACGCTGCCCCTCCCTTCTGACGCGCTGAGAGAGAGACGCTGCCTTTTCTCTTGCCGAGAAATCCAGCCCCGGCGTTTCCAGCCGCCCTTGCGGGCAACTGGGATATCGAGTCCTGAGATTGAGATACCAGCCCTCCAGCCTTCTAAATCCCAGGTACTGAACTGAATAACCACTCACAGAGAATTCTTAAATCAGATCCTTGGCAAAGCAAACTTAACTTAAACTGCTACTTATCTACTACCGCCCACGTATTAGGCTTAGGTCAGGTACACTGGGGTAGGCGTAGCTAGAAGCCCCAGTTGAGTACGATTAGTCAATGTATATATGTATATAACTTTTATCCATTTTAAGTATCATATGGCTACGAGACCATATCAATGCTTTTACAGTATTATTTTATAATTCTGTTTTTACTGTATGCACTTTACTTAACTATAAGTATTGCAATAATAGCAATTCATTTCTCTTGTATGAGAAAGGAGACTGATCAATAAATAACACCTTTTTATTGAACACGCCCGTCTCTTCCTTTTCTCTACAATCTGGTGAAACTAAGAATGCACATACTGACTGAGTAAAATAAGTTGTCTTTTGTTTTCACACGACTCTAGAGATATACTCTTGATTAGGGGAGAGCAAAGTTGTCATGTTCTATGGTTGTCAGAAACTAAATCCCTTCTTGTCTATCCAGGGAGGTTAAACTCCTCCTTGCCTATTCGAGAAAGTTTCTAGTGAACTCTGAGCTAGCTGGCACACACATAACTTTAAGTCTAATATCGTCGGTAGAAGACCTAGTTAACCACAGTCCTACGTCTATACTATTGAAGATATTATTCCAATGCGCAGAGCCTATTGGGATAATAGGAACTACACTTCATGGCGCCCAACGTGTTTGGATAGGCGATAAATCTAACGTAAGACATTAGAGTAACTCAGTCGTGCTTTTTCACACAGACCCCTTTTCCCATAATACCCTAAATACGTCTGGAGTGGGTGAAAGGTAAATCCGCCAAACTTCGTAGGAGGAGACTCCTATGTATGGTTCTTGGTTTATTCAACGTTGAAGGATACACTGTTCCAAAATATTGTGCATCTAATATTTGTTTCCATAGAAACCTGATCTGCAAATAAACAAAATAACCTTCCTGACGGTAAAATGTCAGACAGTGAAGAAGGAAGGGAGACAGCTAGAATAGCAGCTCAACTCCTAGCGGATGACAATAGTCTCCTACAGCAAGACCCGGAGGCAATACTCATCCCGGTCAACATAAGAAAAACTATAACCTTAAAACTTATAGAAAATGGACTAACACCGAGAGGTGGTACAGTCATATTCGTAATTGAGGCACACGAATATCGGCAGACAGAGGTATTCTACTCATGGATAAACTTTCCAGCAGCAAACGCTGTAACAAAAGAGTTCCACTATTATAAGATAGAGGAACCACCGGATATCTACACTTCTTTCGAGGAAGTAGAGATATCACTCAAATACCAAGAGCACCTGCTCTGGTTTAAAGGCGCCCTAAAACATAATAATCACATCACCAGGCTCGGTCCACTAGGTAGACCAGGAGCAACGTGGCCGGTCCTAGCCGGATACACACCACATCCAGACATTGAAGAAATGTCTGCACCAGATCTTTTAGCACAGCTAAAACAACTCATTAAAATACACAGACAATTAGTCCAATATATAATGCGGACTTCAACAGTCCAACCAGCTATTAAAATTCCACAGCTGACCCCTCATCAGGGGAACACAAATAAAATCACACCACAGAACATCCAGTCCTGTCTAGGGAAAGTACCCGCAAAACGGGAACAAATTCCATTCTGGTTCGCACAAAAAAATCACTCAAATAGAGGCGGTATTTCCGGATACCACCCCAGTTGAGAAACACAGGATTCTGACTGTCTTCCAATGGGAATCGCACCACATGTGGAGGACTGTGACACTTGGGGTACAGTCTTTGCTTCCGTTTACACAAAAACACATGGTGTTCCCTCCATGTCAGTAATACCAGACGTGCTGAAACAAATTCAAGATGAATACGGTCCAGAACCGGCCCTAACTCTGGGTATGAAATTACTAAAAGACTTCAAGCAGGTCTCGGCAATATTACTAGCCAATATAAAGGGAGAAGCAGCAAATGTGGCGATCCACCAGAGGTTGAAAGAGACCGATATAGCAGACCAACCATTTGAAATTGCCAGAATCATAGAAAAATCCTATGAAGAACTAGGAAGAGATAGTTTGGGTGGAATACCTGTGAAACCCCAACTAATTGAAAATCCTGAAAAGGTATTTATTAAAAATAATCTAAACACTCAAAAAAAGAGCTGGGATGGAAATAAACAATCCACCCCTAAAGAAAAAAGATTCCAAACCATAGGAAGGTCTCCTCGGCGGAGAGAAAGATCTCCGGACCAAGGACGCAAGTCTCCCCAAAGGGAGCCCTCTGTGAAAAAATACAACCTTAGAAATAGGGATAATATAAAGAAACCTGACAGATAAAGATATTGATACACGTCCCTCTCAATCTTTTCAGACTTCCTCGCAGAAATCGGAAAGAAGAGGACGATCAGAACACAGGGAAGAGCACGTCAAGTCCAAATACAAGGAACCTGCTCATCAAAATAAAAAAAATTACAATTTCCAAAGAAGAAGGTAGCCAGTATTAAAGTAATCAATCAACCATGCCGAGAATACTGAGGACACAGCTGAAAAACGGAGAATGGGCTCAGACAATGCTAGACAGCGCAGCAGAAGTGAGCATAGCTCGCAAGATCCTGATGAATCATCTGGAGACAGTGGACACGAATGAATACATTCAAGTGGAAACTGCAGATACCAGAGTTAGCAAACCTCATAAAATATATGAAATAACATTGCGTATAGAAGGGGATAAGACTAGGAAGATAAGGGGTCTGTTTTGGGATAATCTCTCTAAAGGCTATGACATCCTTCTAGCTGAAAAAGACTGGCCACCAGAGTTTGTCAGGGAGTGCCCTCATGGCGAAGAAATAATTATGCCTGCCTTCTCTAATCATATTCCAATACATAAAAAGTATACACTTGCAAGAAAGTGGGCAGTAGCCCAAGCTCCTGCATTATATAAAAATCATGTGGGATTGGATGAGGACTCTCCTCCTCACAAAATCCAGTTAAAATCACAACCTACTGCACAGAGGCAGTATCGAATTAAGCAAGAAGCTAAAAAACAGGTAAAAGAGATCCTAGATCAACTTGAATACCAGGGGGTGATTGAAAATTGCACCTCACAAATGAACAATCCTTTGTTTCCTGTCTCCAAACCAGATAATTCATATCGTCTTGTTTTGGACTACAGACACTTGAACTCATGTTGCAAAACTTTTGCAGTGCAAAACTCACACAGTGCAGCACTAATGAATAACATAGTGCGCAAAAAATACAAAACCACATTAGACATCTCTAATGGATTCTTTTGTCAAAATATAGCACCAGAAAGCAGATATTTGACCGCGCTTTCAATAAATGGTGCACAAAAAAAATTCTGTCGTTTACCACAGGGGTTCAAGAACAGCCCAGGATTATTCTCAGCAAGAGTAACAGAGTTACTACAAACATAGGATGACGAGGCATTATCTTATGTCGATGACATCTATCTAACAGATGATGACTTGGATACTCACTTGAAAAGAGTGAACACCATAATACTTGGGTTCGCAGCAGAGGGTTACAAATTCAACTTTAAAAAATCAAGAATTGCCCATCTAACTGTCCTGTTTTTGGGATATGAATTATCAAGTGAAGGCAAAAGCCTGGCTGACAATTTCCTAGAGAAATGTGCGGTAATCCAAGCACCTAGAACACTAAAAAACTTACAATCAATTCTAGGTTTTCTGAATTTCGGAAGAACTTATATTATAAATTACGCGGAGAGGGTTAAACCTCTCTATGATTTAATAAAACCAGATTTTAAAAGAATCAACTGGACTCAAAAACACACAGAAATTTTGAGATCTTTACAAACAGACATGTTAGTTAAAACAAAATTACAAACACGTGACAACACACGCAATCTTGTGATTCGAGTCATCCCAGGAAGATGCGGATTCACATACCTGACCTCTAATGAGGGAGAAAAGGTACCAATAGCCTACAAATCACACTTGTACACAGAAGCTGAAAAGAAGTTCAGCATTAAGGAAAACATTGTTCATGCGGTTCAAACAGCTGTAGCAAGAGAAAAATACCAAGCTGACGGTAGACGTATTACAGTCAGAACAGCAGAATCAGCTTTTGAGGCATTAACAACCCCATGTAACTTACCAACAACGGCACTGAATCCAGAATGGATACAGTGGATAAATTCTGTTGCAACAGACAAAGTGAAATACTATTTTGATCCAGAAATGAATGAATTAAAATATCTAGAATATGAAAGAGAATATCCTCTGCCAATCGACATTCTGCCTTTACGACAGTACGCCTGTGTAATCTATACAGACGGACATGCTCAACCCTCAGTATGGTGAGAGCAAGCATACAACGCCACATGCGAGATTGTAAAAGACGTGTGGCGCGGAGGTAAACTGAGACCTCTATTTACAAAAACACACTCAGTAGAAAATAACTCAGAACAACAAACTGAAGTAATAGCGTTAAAAATGGCGCTAGATAATGCCGATCGCGAATTCCCGACACTTGTAGTGTGCGATTCGTATTACTGCGTCAAATCATACAATAACGATTTACAGAAATGGATTCAAAACGGTTACAAAGATGACACAGGTGCAACAATAAAGCAAAAATCACTTTGGGAACAAGTAGTTCTTTTACAGAAAGAACTACCAAAAACTCACGTGATACATTCACTGAGTCATCAACGTGATGGCGTTCACGTTGCAGGGAATTCATTGGCTGAGACAGCCACAGCGGTAGCAACTAAATCGGCTTCCGTAGCTACAAAAAAGCGTTCAGTAAAATACATTGACGGTGAAACAGTGCTGGCGGTGAAAACGTCATCAAAAGGCGACTGCTCAGCTTTACCGATCAATTATCCACTCAATTATACATACATAATCGATGCAAACTCCGTTCCTTTTGCTCGAATCCCTGGAGTGGGGGATAGAGTGATTCCAAACATGAACAGGAGAGTCTTGTTAATAGTAGACGCACATATTGGCGAGGGTCTTAGACATCGCACAATTAAAAATTCTCTAGCAGAATTACAATCAACATACTGGTGGCCAGGAATGAGTCTGGACCAACACCTATTTGCGAGAAGCTGTTCAAACTGCAACAGAGATCGCAGTGGTGAACGAAACGGTGTATTCCCACGGCTGAGTCTTTATCGGCACATACGCAATTGGCATGCTGCATTCTGACCAGGGCCCTGCTTTTAGCTCTCGGGCTTATAAGGAGGCCATGACCAGCATGGGCATTGCATTGCGGTACTCTTGTCCCTTTCATCCTGAGGGAAACGGAATCGTGGAAAGAAAAAAACGTGACATAAAGCAATCTATAACAGCAAAGGTATTAGGTTTGGGAGCTGGGTGGGTCAAACATTTAATAAGTGTCCAACGTAGTCTTAATAATCTGCCAAGAAATTCTCTGAGAGGTCTCAGTCCGTACGAACTGTTGTTTGGGACTAGAATGTTAGTCCAGGACTTAGATAGTCAGACTTCAATGGTTAAAGAAAAATGCTTTGATATCAAAGATCGCTTGGCTATTTTACAGGACTTAAATGAAACAAGAAGAGACCTGAACAACATAAAGTTGAAGCAACAGCCAACAACCACTGAAGAGAAACCACCTGTCCCAGCAAGGCCTGTCTGGATTCCAAAAATCGGGGATCTGGTCAGAGAGAAGATCGCGGTAAAGAAGGAATTTGGGCCTTCTTACAGAAAAGCAGTTCCTGTTTTGTCTGTCAACGGGACGAGATCAGTAGTATTACCGCCCCTTGCTGGTAAAAAGGAGAACCGAGTTGTATCCATCGACCTGGTTAAACCACAATCATGTGGCCGATAACAAGTAGTAGGCCAAGTGGACTCCCAAGAGGTAGCAGAACACCATAGTTTGCTACATCCACAGAGGTTCAAACTGAAAGACTAATCACATTTGAAAAATCTACAGTGAATCAACAAGGACTATGCAACAAAGCAATAGAACTTGAACCTCTTAAAACCCAAATCAAAACTTTACATCAAGAAACTCCACTCTACAGTGATGTAACCACGGACTATGCTAATGAAACAAAGCAAATCCTAAAAACAAAAAGTAATCCAGAAGCAATTGAAACAATTGACAGAACAGCATCCGGATACTTCATCAACTTCGATGATTTTTCTGAAGATCTGAATGAACCTGACGATCATCCAACGAAAAGAACTTTTAAAAACAAAGCAAAGAAACTTTTTCATCAACTAAAAGAAACCTATCTGATTTCTCCATGGATTGAAATTTGGGTGGCATTTGGTGCATTTATCCTCATACTTTGGCTCATCATGGTACTATGCTTGGGACATTTCATTGAGGGAAGATATGCTAAAATGGACACAGCAAGCCAGAATATCAACTTGGTCCTTAAACCACACACATCTTCACACGTCGAGAAAAGAGAACTTTCTTCTGTCAACTTCACAGCCAATCCTATACCCGGCGGGGTAGCATGGGACAAAACAGAATATGAAATATATGGTCCGGTTGAACTCCTGAAGTAGCCACACCAATTTAAGATTTCATTAAGGGACTTTGTAAAACCAAGCACATTCGCTGATGATTGGGATTTTGAAAGTATTAATGATATGATGTCTGATCTAGTGATGTCAGCTAAATTTACAGAACATGATTATTTAACAAGGTTCATCTAATTACGATCAAATGTTTTGCTATAACCATTATGGTAACCATTATCTGCATAAATCTACTCAGCCTAGAAATGTTTTAAATTTTAACCAATGGAAACATTGTGCAACTCCACCAAAAGGCAGTTCAAAAACATTTTATGATAAATATTCATACTTTTCAGGGTTTAACACAAGTAATGCAGAAACATTCTACTTCAAATTGTTAAATAAGACAGGAGTGAAAACCATGCTTACAAACACAAAATTGATATATTCAGACTCATTTTTTGAAAAAATGAATACATTTGGTTTTGATTTCTGGAATGATAACATTGAAACGAAAACGATCTGGGGCACAAAAGATTGGCAAGTGCAAGGTATAGAATCATTATTTAGAGCCTGCATGATCCCAGAACAAATTATATTTTTGAATGACAATTCAGCAGACCACCTGTCTTGGTCTAGCCAAAATCAAAGACTTAAACAAACCGTCTATTCCAAAGCCAACAATGGATAGTAATAGCACCTCTGATGTTGAGATAGACGTAACCAGTATTTTAAACCAAAACAGAACACATCCTGAATGGAAACAATGGTTGATCTGGCCCACAGACACAAATAACTGTCAAGACAGATTCCTGAACAAAATACAGGGGTTCACATTGACCAGGCCACACCCAAGATACTCCCAGAGACAACATCCAGGGATTGTAACTACTTACAGTGTGGGAAAGCTCTGCCTTCAGTGGCTACATACATCCACACTGGCGGAAATTAAGCAACACCTGACTTTACTTAAAGAAGGTGCTGACTTGCGCGATTTCATTATGGGACCACGCAAACAGCGTCAAAAACGTTTCATAGCAGCCTCTATATATGCAGCTTATAACGAAGCTTGGAAAGAAACTCAAATTGAGACAGCAGAAAAAATACGGGAAAATGACCGTGTTAATTTTGAAAAATCACTTTCTGTTGTGGACAATGGGTTAATGACTCTGTCTTCCAGAATATATTCACTGGACAGTATTGTGTCTTCAGCAATCGATATAATAGAGCAAGACTTACTGATGTTACAACACGGTCAGTCTCAATTACGTTCTATTGTACAGCTCGGCTGGACGTTGCAAAATCTGCGTTCAGGCTATGTGCCTTGGCGTTTAATCAACACAACGTCATTATTTAATATCTTTAACCTTACTGATAAACAAATCAGTTTGGCACAGAAGGGTGCTGACTATACAATTCTGAGCATTGAAAAACTTGAGAGATTACCATTGACAATGTCAGAACGACCTGTCATTGAATGGATAATACATGGGATAATAAATATTCCGATAACTACTTTCCAGTTTCAATACTGCCAAAAATATATACAGGCAGGCCAGTATGAAAGGTTGGGTAAAGGATACATTAAGTCGACATGGGACTTGCCCTATACACACACATGTGTTAGTAATAAAGGACAGAGTGTATTTCTTAGTGGCAATAATTGTGCAAAATCACTAAGTGGTATACTTCTGTGTCAGGGTTTAAGTTTGCATGGGGCCTGTGAAGGGACTTCAAATAACCTTTCATGTTACCAGCTAGGCACACCTGCAACACGAATAGAACCATTCTTTAGGAGACTCTCGAACGGGAGTTACATTCTAATTGTAGATCGCAGATGTTGCAGCCTAATGCCCGGAAAACCTTATCTCGTAAGCGTGACTACCAGGGTCATGTGCTGTGAAAGAGTATTGTTCCCAAACGATACTCCAGACAGGGAGGCAAGGTTATGGCCCAGTTTTAATTTCTCTTCTATTCGAATTGATACTTTAAGCAGAATGAAGACTGTGCTCCTACAGACGCCAACCAGGTTGACGTCATCAAAAGAAACGTATGATCTCCAAGTTGCAAGGACAACGGCAGAGATTCATTCACTGCTATCAACGAATAGCCCCCTACACTTCGCAGAAATGTTGAACGAAATCTTAAATATTTCTGATACAAGTGGTATCGCCAGTGTATTTAAGACAGTTTTTTCAGGCGCTTTGACACCATTCAAAGCGATCCTGGGTATTTTTCCAAACTTCGTCCATTCCCTCTTTGGCGGACTACCTCTCCTGTTGGGACTAGTAGCAGGCGTCCTATTTTTGCTACTTTTGCTTCGATATGGCAAACCGTGTCACAGACATGACTCCAACAACAATGGAAGAAACGATCCTAGCTATCCGCTACCGGGACCGCATAACTAAAGTCCTTGGATTAGCACGGCTACGAGATTTAAATACGACTTGGTTTCTTTCATTCAGACCCTTGTGGCAGACCTGTGTTATGCCTGTATGAAGGTGCTTGCTATGCGGCGAAGAATGCGTGTTGGACACCTGTCTCACACTACAATCAGAAGTGCCATTGGATGCAGAGACTTTGTTGAGTCCAGTAACGGCTCATGCATTGTGCTGTCCCCAGCGGCTACCAATCCTGATGACGGCATTCGTGGAGACTTCACCACTGCGAATGAAGGGTAGTGAAGTACAAGATGAAAGCAGCATCGATCAGGTACGACCATCTGTCAGCTATGCTGATCAAACCATCACTGAAAGCAATCATGCTCATGACTGCATGGTAGCGTCATTTTCCAACCTTGTCGAACTCTCACCAGAAGCTGTTGACTGTTTTTTTCGAACATCTAAATGATATGATGTTTTCACCAGAACAGAAAGAATGACTTTGAGCAAACGTGCACACAGCGTTCCCTGAACTCTGAATTTGGCCTTCAAATTTAAAAATAAAGCCACTAAGGATTCTTCGAGTCTGCTCCTGCAAACAGGAACGTTCTCCAAACATCCAAAATATTTACCTTTCAGGCACTTATCTTCTGCTTAAAGTAACCTATTCTTAGAGAACAGACACTTCTTTTTTTAGGTACCTCTAGGAAACATTACCTCGAACTCTAGGTTATTTACACATACGATTGTATTTCTATGTGATGAAATGGACTCGCACTTTTTCTTCTGTACTAAGAGCCATTTCATGTGTTATTTTCGCAAATCATTCGTGCAGATATAAAATGTGCATCCTCTCTGAATGATTACACTGCTTGAATGCATACAGTAACTATATTCATTTTTCATGTGTTACGCAAATCCAAAGTTAATGCAAAATTAATGTATTTTGGGGCGGTTTTGAATACACATACAATATTAGTTATGTTTACTATGCTTAGATTAGTAAATATGGACATAGATTCCGTGGAGTGGGTGTGATGTGTTTCCTATGGGAACTGTATCGATATTCCTATTTCTGACCCTTGTCCGGTTAATAAATCAATAGTGGCCATACAACGGCACAGAAACCCGTTTTCTGATTAGGTCATAGCGCATGCTATCACGTTAGGCAAGCACTATTCACCCAGCCCCCATAGAAAGCATACAGAGTTCTCAAAACAAATCAGACCTCCAGCAACCTGGGAAATCCCCCGCAGCTATTGTTTTGATTTAACCAAGAACTCCAGTAAAGAATGTACGAACGACCAGTTCTTATGACATCCTTATTGACGTATTTATGTCCATCCTTACGTCAATCTCGGCACCTTTCAGGTATAAATATTACCGACATTGACCTAAGCAAACACATGGTGGTGGTGACGAGATTGGAGCAGCGATACTTGCCGAGGAGCCTAGCAGATGCAGGAAGCCCACGGACGCTGCCCCTCCCTTCTGACGCGCTGAGAGAGAGACGCTGCCTTTTCTCTTGCCGAGAAATCCAGCCCCGGCGTTTCCAGCCGCCCTTGCGGGCAACTGGGATATCGAGTCCTGAGATTGAGATACCAGCCCTCCAGCCTTCTAAATCCCAGGTACTGAACTGAATAACCCCTCACAGAGAATTCTTAAATCAGATCCTTGGCAAAGCAAACTTAACTTAAACTGCTACTTATCTACTCCCGCCCAGGTATTAGGCTTAGTTCAGGTACACTGGGGTAGGCGTAGCTAGAAGCACCAGTTGAGTACGATTAGTCAATGTATATATGTATATAACTTTTATCCATTTTAAGCATCATATGGCTACGAGACCATATCAATGCTTTTACAGTATTATTTTATAATTCTGTTTTTACTGTATGCACTTTACTTAACTATAAGTATTGCAAAAATAGCGATTCATTTCTCTTGTATGAGAAAGGAGACTGATCAATAAATAACACCTTTTTATTGAACACGCCCGTCTCTTCCTTTTCTCTACAATCTGGTGAAACTAAGAATACACGTACTGACTGAGTAAAATAAGTTGTCTTTTGTTTTCACACGACTCTAGAGATATACTCTTGATTAGGGGAGAGCAAAGTTGTCATGTTCTATGGTTGTCAGAAACTAAATCCCTTCTTGTCTATCCAGGGAGGTTAAACTCCTCCTTGCCTATTCGAGAAAGTTTCTAGTGAACTCTGAGCTAGCTGGCACACACATAACTTTAAGTCTAATATCGTCGGTAGAAGACCTAGTTAACCACAGTCCTACGTCTATACTATTGAAGATATTATTCCAATGCGCAGAGCCTATTGGGATAATAGGAACTACACTACACCCTGGTAGGCCTTGGATGCACCTATGCCCTTGGCACCTATAGTGCACTGGATAGGGGCTGACAAGGTGTCCAGTACCAATTGGGTTATGTACCTATAGTACATGTCTGAATTTAGAGAGAACAGCAGGCTGGGGGTCTGATTAGCAGGCCCAAAGCCACATTAAGTCAAAAACCAGTGAAGCAAAAAGCAAAAATTGGGGTGACCATAGGATAGCAGACCCTACTCTCCTACAATACATAATCGGTGACCATTTGTATTTCTGCACCTCCAATTACCCTTTGACAAATTGGTTTGCTCCTTGACTATGTTGAATACTGCGTAATCAAAGATTAACTCCCCATCAGGGTTAGAAGTGGGGGTCTCTAGTTGGCAGAGGTAGGTACCTTTGACTAAATAGGGACCCTTGCTTCTAGTCAGGCTAAGGGGGAAACACTCTAGATACTCCCTGCTCACCCCTTTGGTAGCTTGGCATGAGCAGACAGGCTTATCTTCAAGGGAATGTGTAAAGTATTTGTACCAACACTCGCAGTAACAGTGATAATACCACACATGGACACCCCACAGGTTTAGAAAAATAAAGTTATCTTTATCTAATTTGACAAGACCAAAATGACAAAAATCCAACATACACAATTAAAGCTTTTCTTAGAAATGTTCTTGGCAAAGTTCTTGTAAAAAATAAACTGCCAGAGTCTGTATTTCAAAGATGTTACAAAGAGAACGTGAATTTGTATTCCTTCAAGCTAAAGTGATGGGATCCAAAACAGTCTCAAATAAAGATAGGTTACTTGCAGAGACTGTTTCCTCCTTAGAAACCATAGGTTATGCACCTGACACTCAACACCAATGCGCGGTGCCCTTCATGCTCTTAAAAATCCACTCTGCTGACCCTTATACTGACTCAGTCGTCAGCCGCTATGGGGCGTTGCGAAGAGCCGGTTCTCATGAGGCTCTCAGTGCAGGCAGGGCTGTGTGTTGAGCAAGGCACACAGTGCCTAAGTTGGGAATGTTCACGGCATCTGATTACCACTGCAGGCTGTATGGAGGTCACCAGCTGTATGTAGACAAACGCATACAGCGTCACAGAGACGATCTTTTGGGAAACTTTGATATGCCTGTGTTCCTACAATGGGCGGCCAGCTCTCCTCAGGCCCTTGGAGATTTCCTTTTTCAGTAGAGGGCACAGCACACAGCAAAAGTCCTTCTCCTTCCCTTGACAGAATAGTAACTGCAAGTCAGCCCCAGAACACACAGCAAGGGCAGTCCTTCTCAGTTTCTTGCGCTCTTCTCCTTGCCAAAGGTTCTACTTACTTCCAGGATGATCTAAAATACAGGGGTTTCAGTTCTCATGTTTATACCCCAAAGTCTTTGTTCTCTATGTGTTTGGCGTCCTGGACCCAGTCCAAACTAGTATTGGGTGCACTCAGCCAGTGCACAACTTCTTCCTTTGTGAATGTGGGCTAGGGTCTTCAGACGCACCGCAGGAGGTGGAGCCAGTCTTTTGTGGAAGGCAGGCACAGCCCTACTCAGGGACAGGTACTACTCCTCCCACCACTCCAAATGTACATTGGCCTATTCAGCCCATGCTGACTCACCCAGACGCCTGGAGCCAACCTAGCCCCTGTCACTCCACCTCCAGACAGTCAATCCACAACCAGGCAGAGGCACACAGGAAGGTTGGACAAGATAACAGCCACTTTCTAAAAGTGCTATTTTCAAACACAGAATTTAGAAACCATCCTTCCTAAAAGATGTTATTAAATTCTGGAGTTCAGGGATACCAGACTCCAATTTTCTATCCCACTCCTATGGGAAAATCTGCTTGTAAATATGTAACAGAGCATTCCCCATTCTGTCCTATGGACAAGATAGCCTTTCAATAGTAAAAAGCGAAATTGGCAGTATTTCACTATCAGGACATGGTACACACACCAGTACATGTCCTACCTTTCGCATACAGTGCACCCTGCTCGGGGGGTATCTTGGGCCTTCCCTAGGGGTGTCCTATGTGTAAGGGAAGGGTAGGACCAGGCAAGTGGGTACACTTGCCAAGTCAACATGGCAGGTAGCAAGCTGCACGCAGGCACTGCGGTGGCAGGCCTGAGACATCTTTGCAGGACTACTCAGGAGGGTGGCACAATCATTGCTGCAAGCCCACTAGTAGCATTTGGATTACCAGCCCTGGCAAACTCAGTGCACTTTACTAGGGACCTACTGGTAAAACAAATATACCAATCATGGATAACCAATCACAATAACAATTTACACAGAGAGCATATGCACATTAGCACTGATCAGCAGTGGTAAAGTGTCCAGAGTCCTAAAGTCAACAACCACAGGTCAGGAAAAAATAGGAGGGAGAAGCAAAAGGTTTGGGGATAACCCTGCAAAAAGGGCCATTTCCAACTATCAGTTTTTTTAGGATGCTTCTACTGAAGTTTCTGATCCTGATACTTCAATTATACACTGTACCTTTTTTACCCTTTTTCCAGAAAACCTTGATGAAATGATCCACATGTCCACAATAAACCTTTGACTTTGCTAGAGGAAAATTTTAGCTTCTGCATTTAGAACACCGAAAGTTCCCGTCAGTTTTGGCTTCTTAAGCAGAGATTTTGAGACGTTCTTCCAAATCTTGTTTGTTGAATTATTTTTAGACGAATAACTGAGGAATCGTCAATATGGTGGATGTTTTACTCAGTTGTAAATAAGGGCTCTTTAATTTCGCATTTGCAACTCTTTTAAGTCCATTTAATTTTTATTTTTTTTATAACAATGGCAATTTCCTTGAGAGAAGAATCAGGGCCGGCTATAGCGCTTTTGGCACCTGATGCAACAATCTTTTTTGGCTCCCTCCCCAATGACCACCACAGATTCCCTCACTACCACCCTCCAACGGTACCCCTTCTCTCCATAGCCCCTCTATCACATGCACTTCATTTGTTCTCTAGCACCTATTATGCATAATGACTTGATCTCTGATAAGACCCCCGTGTAGGGTACACAATTTACAAGAAACAGCTAGTTTTCTTTTTAATGTTGGGAGGTAAAACATTTGTTCATTAATGCCCAGTTTGTAATGAAAGAAATGAAATCTTTCAATAGCTATGCAAACAGTTGACTGAAAGTATGAATGCAAGTCATCCAGTGCATTCATAAAACCAGAGTCCTGCATCTCATTTTGTATTCCATTTGGCCATCAATTTCCAATACTTGTGGACCTAGAGTATGAAGAAGTCTTTTTTTATTCCAACTAGGAGGAATTTCGTAAGAGGCATTTTCTTCCATACTCGAAATATATTTTAAAATATACTCATTCCATTCTGCCCATTTTTATCAGTGGCTCTCCAGGAAGAAGTAAAAATGAATGCAGGGGAAGAGTCAAACTGAAAGTTTGATCTGCTACACAGTTATTATGAACATATAGTATGTACAGGAAGGCAACTTTCAAAGCGGAAATAGGTAGTGAGAGTTATATGAGAATATGAAGAGCAATGGAAACAGAGTTGTCTTTAAGTTCTTACAGATAATGAAATGCCCAATGCAAGCATGAAATACATGACGAAGTTTCAGCTATTATCTCAATCAATCAGCAATTGCTTGCCAAAAATACCTTTCGCTCGTTTTATTCCATGGGTGGAGTTTCGGGTTACCGTGCGTTAACTTTTAAATACTTTGTAATTACTTGCTTGTTAGTAGCAGTTGATAATCCCTCATAGAAGACACTGGTTGACCAAGATGGCCACCACATAAGGTCATGCAGCGTGACCTGGTGATATGGTGCTGTTGCAATGGTGCGTCACACAAGACACGAGATAAAACTCACTAGCCACTACTACTGTGGAAAATGGAGCAAGCACCTGGCATATGTTACAAGCTTCCCCAAAGGTTGGAAGGCTCACAAGAGTTGGGGTCCCAAATCGCTATAAACAGATATCCAAACTATCAGGACAGCTATTGAGGAAGTGGAGGCAGCAGAGCAGCATGACCAGACCATATGAAAAATCCTGCTCCCCAAAAACTGCCAGCTTCAGAGGAAATGAACAGTGACCTCTACTAGCTTAAGTAGCCCTGCCTCCACATGGTCAGAATGAGCAGCATGGCCGGTAGAATCAGACCATCAAGATGTGGTCTCCTCTACCCATGTCGCTTCAAAATAACTTACAAAAAACAAAACTACAATCTATGAGCACTCAGCCAAGCTAAATATAATTCCTTTCTGAGTGTAGAAGAGAAGTGGTGGAAACCACCAAGTCACATCTTGGAAGTGGCATGAGAATTCATTCTTTCAGATCGTGTTAGTCGCTCCTGCTGTTGCAGAGTGCTGCAGAGCTCTGCAGAGTCCCTGTTTGCACCAAAGCTCAGGGCTCAAACCCTGCGGGCTGCCAGGGGTATTACAAAGAGTAGTGACAAGTCTTTTCAGCCCACCTATTGTCAGCTTGTTGCTGGACCCCCCTCACTTGCCCTATGGCACGGTTTACAAAACTTCCCGCCAGCAAAAGGACTCTAAATCAATGACTACTTGAAGACTAACTATTATTAGGGCGGTCGCAAACATCCATTTTCCAATGGAAACTTGTGTGGCGGGCAGAAAAGGCTTACAGCACAAGCTTCCATTGAAAAAATGATGTTTGTAAACATGCCTGCACAGTGAGGCAGGCACCATGCAGTAATCTTAATCAGGCCCTCAGTGTCTGACCTCAGGACGTTTGGTGATTTTTTTCAGAAGCATTACTCTTCCTGCCGGTTTGGAACAGTATTCACTTCAAAGTCCTTTATATTGGCCACCAAGCCTTCTACAACACTGTTGCCAAGATGTTTCACTGCAATGCTAAAGGAAGATTGCCTTTGAGTGTCCTGGATCCCATTCTTTCCTAGAGAGCTTCACAAGTTTCTCCTCACCTATTTTGAAAGTGACTAAAAACCACTCTTTTTGCTAATTTACCATTCTAAGCCGCTCCTTCCCTTCCTCCATTCCCATGGATGCAAGAATAAAATGAAAAGAACATAATCCTGCACATGAATAAAAACCTATGATAGGGGCATGTAGTGAGCATTTAAGGAGATGGATTCCCTCGAAGTTTTGGAACAGCTACAAATCAAACTATTTTCAGACACAGGAATGAGCCTGAACACTGGCAAACTGGGTTGGCATATGGAAAAGGGCTTCTTCAATAGGGAAAATATTTTCTCTGAGGAGAAATAAAACACTGGAAAAAATTTGTGAATGCAGATAAAAGATGTTCATTATATAAAAAGCGGTACAAAAGGGGGTGGTGATGGACGGAGCATATGAACCAATCAAACAAACCCAGTCAAAAGATCTGGGTTTTATCCATCGGCGTTCTTTAGCCCACTCAGCCACCCCAGTTCAGACACGGCCCTATGCAAATTAGTCTGACCCTGTGCCTCATGGGAACAGTCCAGCCCGAACTGCCAAGCCATGCCTTCCCTGGACCGGAAACAAGCTTCCTAAGACCGGTTTCTGGCATTTCAGCCGTCTTCAGCCAGGCTTTCTTGAATCCAGTGGTAAAGTGAGCAAGGGACTCACGTCTGAGCATACCCTGCCAACTTATGGTGAACAACGCGGTACAAAAGGGGGTGGTGATGGATGGAGCATATGAACCAATCAAACACTCACATCCAGTCAAAAGATCTGGGTTTAATCAATCACCGTTCTTTAGCCCACTCTGCCACTCCAGTTCAGACACAGCCATATGCAAATCAGTCTGACCCTGTGCCTCATGGGAACAGTCCAGCCCGAACTGCCAAGCCATGCCACCACCCCCTTTTGTACCACTTTGTTTGCCATAAGTTGGCAGGGTATGCTCAGACGTGAGTCCCTTGCTCACTTTGCCACTGGATTCAAGCAAGCCGGGCTGAAGACGGCTGGAATGCCAGAAACCGGTCCTCAGAAGCTTGTTTCTGGTCCAGGGAAGGCATGGCTTGGCAGTTCGGGCTGGACTGTTCCCATGAGGCACAGGGTCAGACTAATTTGCATATGGCCATGTCTGAACTGGGGTGGCAGAGTGGGCTAAAGAACGGTTATACGGTTATAACGGTACACATTATAGAAAAAGGCAGGCCTATTGGTTAACCAGTATATTTCTCTCTCTGCTTTTCTAGCTGGATCTAAGTGGGACTCTTAAATTTACTTCTGCAGGGTTTCCCAGGAGACTCAAGCTATCAGAATGGGGTAATCCTCAGTCATGTTTAGCCATTGCCTAAGATGCAAAGTGCCATTACTGGCACTGTTCGATAAAATGGGTCAGTGACTTTGGATACATTTCTGTCAGGGACCTACACTACATAACTAATGCACTCGCATCCGCTTCTATATAAAACATGGACTGGCATATTCAATAAGACCTCAGGACATGAGTGTGAAAGCGCCTAGGTTATGAGTAGCACGATATTGCTAGGACAGACACTTAAAGAGGATAGCCTTAAATGTAGAATGTGTCTAGACATGCCAATATAGAGTTTACTGGCGGGAGAGCTTTTTCAATCAGAGATGCCAATCATTTTCAGAATTTATGTACATTTTTAAAATACCTAAAGAGTATATTTTAATATACAACTTAACATGGGAAAGGGGTGGAATGGAACCAGCATGAAATCCTGCATTCACTGTTTACACTGAAGCTAACGTTATTATACAAGCAGTACTTGAAATGTTGAAGTGCACTTTAGAAGACCTAAGAGAAATAATCCAGTGATATCAAGAAAGGCTTAGAGAAGGGGACTGGAGGCTAGCACTGAGCCACAATATCAGAGTAAACAGGAATGCATTTTTCAAGCTATTATAATTTAATTTGTTGCATGGTTATTAGCATCCAAACGGGTGGCTTGAGGGACCTCGAGTGATGAAACATTGAGGTACAAATAGGTATTAGGCCAGTTAAGAACCATCATTCGTTTAAAATGTAGAAAGTTGACAGCTTGATGGAGTGAAACTTACATTATCCCCATGTTGTACTGTGTTGAACAATCAGAGCTTCAATTAGTGTCACGATCATTACATACAATCTTGTAGAATTATTAATTATGAGACTGCATATTAATATCTGCAAACAAAAATGCTGCAACATTCACTCATTTTACTTCTGAAACAGGGGGAGCAGAATGTCAACAAAGACAGATCTAAGCATTTTATTCATATATTGATGTAAATATACCATGAAGCAAAGCAATGATTCTATAACAAATGCTTTTAATGGTTTACATTTTTCTTGAGAGCAAAGTTTTATAAACCTTTAGGAAGTTGCACTGAAGAAATTTCATGACACTAATCTCCTAGAACCAGAAAGTCTGGATTAAAAATTGATCTCATGAGAACATGGAATATAAGAAGACATAAAACAAACATTAAGATAAGTTATTCTCCTCTACAGTTTCAAATGCAAAGTGATAACAAAACGAAGCTAGAGTTCACTGTGATCTTGAATGGGACTTTACTCAATGCATCTTGAAGATTCTAGAAGAGTCATCTGCCACACACACCCCTGTTATATCTGTTCGAGGCTGGTGCTGTGTCATCTTAAGACCTGAAAGGCAGCACCTGCAGAGATCAAAGCATTTATGATCCAAATGCAAGATCTTGCCTCGGTTCGCATCAACTGCCAAACATGGACTGCCAGACTGTGCTTACAATACTAGAATGGGAAATATTTGGCTACCGCCTGCCAAGCAGTTTAACACTGGCGACACCCAAGCTCTTCCCAACATTTCTGCCTCTCAAGCTTCTCATTCATCAGCTCTATGGTGAAGGAACATAGAGGTCCTATACACTGTTGCTCTTAAAAGCAGATAACAATATTGGTTTCTTTTCTCAGTCATGTAATTGGTTACAATCTACCAGTGAAACACCAGTCATCAACAGTAGAATAATTATTGGTCAATACCTAGAAAGCATAATGATAGCAATAGGCTTTCAAAACTAGCTGTCGGTACATTAATGAAGATGGTGTTTATACAGAGTATACTGCCAATGTGATATCTGTGGCTCTCAAAGAGTAACATTAAAATTAAAAATGTGAAACGGAGGCTAGTGAAGAAATTGAAATTTAGATGTATGACATCTCGCGACTGCATAGTCGTAAGCTTTGATGCATGCACGCCATGCTGCACTCTGTACACAATGTACGCATGCTGGTGGCCATATTTGTACAGTTTGAAGGCACTTCTGTTGTATTTCTAGCCTTCGGTGACACGCACACCTTGCATGCTTAGCTTGATATATATTTTGAACACCCACAAGCTGGACAGTTTGGAATACAGCTTTGTAGCCACATCAATATAAATTGAAGCAATTATTTGCCTGCGGCGACACACATACCTTGCGTGTTTAGCACAAATACATCTGGATATATTTGAAGGAAATTGAATCACAGTGATGCACACACCTACTGTTTCAATGTGCATACTTATCAAAATATACTAATACAGTGGGTAGACCGAAACATTGTCCATTGTTTTTTTTTTTTTTAAGATCTTCACAGGGCAACCAAGCCTAACATCAGATTCTCGCAGGATTTACATGTGTCCAGGCTGCATCTTGGCCCCATTCTTGTTCAATCTTTATATCAATGACCCAGATAAGGCCCTATTATCAACATGGGTAGATTACCCGCATGTAGGGCGACGTGGGCTCCCCGTTCTACTCTATGCGGATGACCCTGTTCTTATATCTAGGAATGCTAGGGGGCTTCAAACTCTGCTTGATGCTTTTTCCGACTATATGACAGAACAGGATTTATCTATAAATAATTCAAAATCTTATGTCATGCCAGTGGGGACACGCTCTAAAAAAGGTTTTCAATTCAGGGTAGGCCCTGCTAAGATACCCCGTACTGAGGTTTTTTCTTATCTGGGGGCCTTATTGTATGATCAAATAAAATGGGGGGCTCTTAAACAAAGAAAGCAGGGGGATCTGTGAGAGTGAATGCGCCTATCTTCAACTTCACCTCTAAATTAGGAATTAGACCAATTGCAGCCTTGTTGAAGATCTACCAAGAGTGTAGTGATAGCCTCTTATTGGAGCGAAATATGAGGGGATACCACCACAGTGGCCGAGAATACATTTTAGAAGCGTCTGTTGGGTTTTCCGTGGGCCTGTCTAATATGGTGGTCCATGAGGAACTGGAATTCCTTATTTAAGTGATACCTTGGCACTCCGTCCCATAATGTTTTGGCTAAACTTATGGCTGAACGAAGGATTAACGTTGAGCCGGTCAATTTTAAAAGAGCGTATGACCCTTGACCACGCACTCAATATACCTTGGCTTCGTTACATTAAGAGACGTTTTGAAAAGCTAGGACGAGCTGAACTGTACAACAACCCCGAACAAATAACAAAAAAGATTGTGGGGATAATCAGGCAGTCTTTTAGCAGTTTGAGGAAATTGGAGAGGGAGCAGCTGGAACTACAGAAGCCTAGTGTCAGTAGATTTCTTATGTTAAAGACTACAACTTTATCTGAGCCTTACCTCCTGGGTCTTTTATCTATCTATGAAACTTTTTTACTGATTAGGTTTCGCCTGGATCTTTCACTTCCTGCCTGCCATGCCCATGGGGAGCAGTAGAGGTCAGTTGCTAGCACCCTGTGGCTGCGATGGAGAGTCTCCACAGGATTTGCAAGACTTTATGCTATTTTGTAAATTTTATAAGGTCCCCAGAATTTATTGTTCCGATTTTAAAGAGGATGAACTTCAAACAGGCTGGTCCAACTCTACTGTACCTCCAACTACTGAATGATGATTGTATTTTCTTTGTCCTCTGCTATTTGAAATCTGTGGTGAAGTCCAGGGCTTGCCTTGACTAAAGGCTAATAAGGAAGGGGTTTAAGATCTTTTTTTAAATGTATTTACCCCAGTCGGATGTGGTAATTTTAGTGGATAGTTTTTAACTAAGGGTGAGCTTATATGCATTTGCATTTTGCATCCAATTTTTTTAGATTACCATGGATTGCTGAGGAAAGTATTTTAATTTTGACAATGTGTGTTGATGTTTTATGAAATTTGATGTATCAATAACTTTTATGGTTTTACATTTCTGAAATCGAATAAAGTTGATTTGATTAATTGATACTAATACAGTGATGAGCACACTTGCCTTTTCTTTGTTATGATAATACAGTGATGCACACACTTGTTTTTTCTTTGCACACTCTTCTTCAGTTATGGTGATACAATGTTACGCACACTTCTCCAATTACAGGGATACTTCTTATTACGTTGTGCATCTACTTTATACTTTGGTGTTGCACATACTCATTTACATTGAATGTGCACATTTATAATCACTTTGAATGTTCTACATAAGTAATCTCTCATTTGTGCACCTGTTTTATAGTGACAAAGTTTATTCTATTTAAAATCAGTTAATCAATTACTCATTCATCTTAACATATTGGGCATTTGACTGTCTTTTGTTCTTACACATTTACTTTGTGCATTCTTTTTGTGTTAGTTTTTAGTCTGTTGTTTCTTGTCAGTCTATCATATATCTTTACTCGATTCAAGAAAAAGAATCATAAAAGTATGCATTTTAATAATAAAACAAAATATATTAATCACAATTTAAAAACAATTACTATGAAAAGAGACAGGTAACAACATATTTCATTTAAAATCTTTCTTCTAATCATCACAGCTCTCAAATACCTTGCTAACACCACACATATAAATAGATTTGGGAGTAGTTGTGAAAACAAGTACCCCGGTCTGCACTGTCTAAAATTTAGAGATTTCAATAGGGGCTTGATAAAAGTGATTCTTAAATCAGTGCAACAGTTGCAGAAAAATAGAATATGGATAGTCGATTGGCTGGACATCTTGTCACAAGAGCTAGTAATTAAATGACGTGACCAATTGTTAGTATAGGGAAAGGCGGTTTCTTAAATTATTGTACTATGCAGAATGTTACAGCAACTCCAGTTTTCTAACATCTACTGGAGATCCTCCTATTAAATGTCAGAAATGGAAGAAGGTATTTGAGCGGTATGCTAAGTTTTGTGGTACTAAGGTCAGTGCTGAGAGAAAGACTGCTCTTCTCTTACACAGTCTTAGTTCGAAAATGCAAGAAGTTTTCCATCATTTACCAGAGATTGTAGATGACAATTTGAATGAATTTGAAATATGTATGTTAAAGCTTGATAGACACTACTTACCCAAGGAAAGCACCATTTTGAAGCATACCATTTTGGTCGTAGGACTCAAAAATGAGAGTCTGTAGAATATGATGATACTGCCTTAAGAAAGTTAGGTTCTTCCTGCAAGTTTGGGGCATTAACAGAGGAGAGCATAAGAAACCAATGTATGCTGGGCTGTAATGTCAAAAAGGTGAGAGATGATGTATGGCAAAAAGATGATCCCTGGTTAGATGAAGTTCTTATTACGGCTAAACAAATTAAACACTCACTGAAATGTGTAGAAGTCATTACAAAGCATGAATCAAAGGGAGATGTAGTTCAATCGGTAAAGAATTTGTCTAGAATCTGAAGAAAACAGACTATGTTAAGCCTGAAAAAAAAGAATACCTTTACTCCTGAATGTTTTAGATGTGGGAAGATTGGTCATCCTGCTAATGACAAAAAGTGCTCTGCACTAAAATCTATGTGTTCAAATTGTAAAAAAAATAGGACATTATACTGCAGTTTATAAAGCCAAGGTTTTCAAAGGGAAGGTTAATGCAATCTCTCAAGAAATTTATAGTGAGGATGAAGAAAATTCCGATTTGGATTGTGGGTAAATCATTTCACAAGTGACCGCTATTAATAAGAAAGGCCCTTCAGATGAGGTAAGCGTTGAAGGGTAGAAGACCGGAGTGTTATTTGGTTTGGGGGCAAAGATTACTATTGTTTCCAAAGAATTTTATTTATGATCTCTCAAAGACAAGATAAAAATTTTGAAACATGATATCAAACCATGTGCTTATATGGTGGAGAGCCTTTAACACTTCTAGGTTATTTTGTGGGTTTATTATAATACACATAAAGATAACTTTCCAGGAAGATCCAGGTTTCTCAAAAAGGCAACAGTATATTGAGATGGTCTCACCAGAGAGATCTTGGCGTGATATTTGATCCTAATAATGATCCCCCATCATTTTGAAAGAGAATTTTCAAATAAAAGAGGTGGAAGTAGAAGAAAGCTTTGATGAGTGTTACACTTTAATTTAAAAAAAGGATTTTCCCAGGGTATTCAGAAGTGAACTAGGATGTCTTTGCGATTATGTTCACAATATAAGACTGATTAGTGGGGCCAATCCAATCTCACAGAAGGTACGTGGTGTACCTTTTGCTGTGAGAGAAGAGATAAAGTTAAAGTTAGAGAAGCTTAAAGCCGATGGTATCATTGAAGTGGAAAGACTCAATGGTTGGCTCCAGTAGTAGCTGCTAGGAAGGCGAATTGAAGTCTCTGCCTTTGTACAGACTTAAGAGAATTAAATAATCAAGTTGTAGTTGATAAGTACCTTCTTCCAAAGATTTCTGACATGCTCATGATACTAAAGGGGGCAAAGGTTTTTTCTACTGTAGATCTTAAGTCAGCGTACCACCAAATAATGCACGATGAGAGGTCTAGAGATCTTACCCCATTCATAACACCCTTCGGCGCATACAGATTCATCAGGTCGCCATTTGGGTTGGTGTCTGCAGCATCAGTTTTTCAAACAGCCCTAGAAAAAGTCTTGAAAGGTCAGGAAGGTGTGAAGATCTAAATGATGTTTTCATTTTTGGAAAAGATGAACCAGAACATGATACGAGAGTAAGGCAGGTTTTGCAAAGGTTTGACCAATGTAACCTCACTGTCAGATTAGACGAGTACAAATTAAAAAAATCTTCAATTGATTACCTAGGCTACACTATTTGTGGTGAAGATGTAGCACCCAGAAAAGATTTGGTGGATGCAATAAGGAAATTAGCTTCTACTACCAATAAAAACGAACTTATGAAATTCCTTGGTATGGCAGAATATTACAGCAAGTTTGTAAAAGGGTTTGCTGAGAGGTGTGTTAACATGAGATCTTTGTTACGCAAAGGTGTTGAATTTGCATGCACTGAAAGGTGTGAAATTAAATTTAAAGAAATAAAGGAAATGTTAAGAACAACTCCCAAGCCAAGAAGTTTTGACCCTCTGGCAATTCAGTTCTCATCAGAAGACACAAGCATGACAGGCTTAGGGGTAGTGTTACAACAAGAGAGTGGAGGTTCAGAGAATGTAATACTGTTTCTCTCATGCAGTCTTCGAGGAGCAGAACTTCTGAGAGATTGGCTCAGAAGAGGCTCTTGCTGCCCACTGGGCTATTAAAAAAACATAAGCATTTACTATGGGGATCAAAATTTGAGGTACGCATAGATCAGAAGCCTCTTTGTGATATATTTAGAAAAAAGGGGATTGATGCAGTTTTAGGCAGAATATCTAAATGGGTGGTTGGATTACAAGAATATGATTTTCAAAAAAATATTTACCTGGTGCCAAGAATAAGATAGCCGATACACTCTCCAAATTAGTAGAAAGTTTTGAAGGAGAGGAAGTTCATGACAAGGATGAGCAGGATGAATGGGTGTGTAACAGTAAGTGTGATGAGCTCAATTAAAGCAGATGGTGTGAGTAGTGTGACATGGATAAAGAGTTGAAAGAACTCTTCAGGTTACTAAGAGAGGGCAAGGGAAATGGTGAAAAGTATTGGAATGTTAGAAATGAACTTTCAGAAGGTAATGGACTTTTATTTAGAGGTACTAGGCGTATTCCCCGGTGTCTCTTCGACAAGAATTATTGAAATTGGTTCATAAAGGACACCAAGGGATGTCCAAGACTAAAGAAAAACTCAAGTTCATTCTTCATTGTTTGATTACTTAAAATATAAAACCAGAATTTATATTAAAAAAAGTAAAGACAAAGAGGTAAAAACATGAATAAATGATGCCTTATTTTTAAATAGATTATTTTGATGATATCAGTTTCATAACACTATTAACATATACAAATCCGTCATACTGTACATATCAATTTAATTCCGCTGGTCAAATTTTGATTCAGTACTTATTAAAAACTTTACAAAGGCTGAGTTCAATGTTATATTGTCGGATTGTAAGCACTTTATCAAAGCTTGCGTGCAAGTCCGAACTCCTCGTGCGTTAAAATGCCCCTTAAGAATAGTTTTTCTTTCAGTTTTCAGTTATGGGCATACACACAGTAAGTGGATAATGATTTCTTCTTCCATTTTGCATAAACGACAATGCAACAGTTTCTCTGTTCTTAAGCACAGCATAAGATGACATATGCCGGGAAATGCACCAAAACGAGCTTTTATGAAAATGCGCTTGCGCTTCAGTGACCATGGGGTTTCCAGGTATGGTTGTACTTCCACCTTTGTGAAACCAATCATTAGTGGCCAAGCAGGTTTCCTTTTAACAAAAGAGTCTGTATCCATAAGCAGTGATAGATATTTTCTTTTCTTATTAATAGATATTTTGAATGATTCGGTTTTTATTGTCGTGTTCCAAATAGAAGTTGCTGAGTATTCATCCAGTGCAGCATGTAAATATTTATAGGCGTATAATTTACTATCTATATTTATTTCTTGCCATAATAGTTGGCACATTTAATTTGCGTTATCATTTTTTATTATGTTCCATACTTTTACAAATTGGCCTTTTCATGCGAATGATTGGTTAGTTAATCCAAATTCCAATCTCATCTGTGCCGGAGATGCATTGTGAGGAAGATGAGAGGTTTTTAAAAGTGGTCACAGCATTATTGATGGCCTCAGAGTCTTTCCCACACAGCGCTTCACCACCATATGTTAAATTTGGCAATAGTTATGCCGATATTACTTTTAAAAGTGGGCGGTAAGTCAGCTCCCCTAGCGGTTTCTGCAAGATTTTAAATGCAGCTATGAAGGTATTTGCTTTCCTTTCAATATCAGTCTCATGTGGGAGAATAGATACTTTGTTGACAAATAATACCCCCAAGTATTTATAGGATTCTACTTGTTCTAGTTGATTTTCAAGGAACCATTTATGCTCATGTTTTAACCTTGTATTTTTGTTAACCTCCATGATTTTTGTCTTTGTTTCATTTATAATCATTCCATTTCCCTTTGAGTATAATGATATCCTATTTATCAGACGTTGCATACCCACTTTTGTTTGACTAAGTAAAATTGCATTGTCTGCGTAGAGTAGATTTGATATCGGAGTATTAGCTAGTTTGGGTGGATATGCATTTACTTTGTTCAGCGTGACAGTTAGGTCTGCTAAACAAAGGTTAAAAAGGAGTGGGGCCAAAACAGACCTTTGTTTTAAGCCTGTCGAGGTTGGAATTTCGTTCGTTAATGTTGAGCCATCTCCCATCTGAACTCTGACCCAAGTCCTCTGAATAGAGGAGTCGGATTGCTGTTAAAAGGGACACTGGGATACCTTGTCCCTTCAAATTTTGCCGTAAAAGTCACCTGTGTACACAATTTAAAGCCGATCTAAAATCAACTAAGCACAGATACTGGGGTTGTTTCATTAAAATACATTTATCCATTAGCATTGATAGAACTAGTGCATTTGTTGTGGTATCCATTCCTTTGATAAATCCTGTTTGGTTAGGTGGAATTATCTGTTTACCCTTCGTCAATGCTGATAAACGTGATAGTAAAACTGCTGCAAATAGCTAGGCATCTGTGTCCTGAAGAGTGATTAATCCGTTATTTTCAGATTGAGCCCAGCATCCTTTTTTCTAAATTGGCGATATTAATGATCACCTCCATGAGTCAGGTATAATCGATGTCCTGACAATTTCTTTAAAGACTATTGTAAGATGTTCTGACCATAGGTGAGGGTCTCTTTAAAAAGTGCAAATGGTATACCATTCAGCCGGGGTGCACCGTCTTTTTGTTTCAGGATTAGTTTACATAAGTGATTTTTTTATATATCCATTTTGTGGACCAGATCATTTCTTGTTGCCTCAATCGTATTCTCTTTATAGATCAGATGTATTGTTTCATTGTCTGAGTTTAGATGTCTTGTCAGATAACTAATCCAATCGTTTTCACCTCATCTATTTTAACAGTATTTCCGAGAAATTGTTTTTCAATAGAGAGAAAACCTGCTTGCATGTATTTCGTTGTTGTAGTTTCAACTTCTCATGCATGATGAAGGGTCTTGGGTATACCTTTGGTGAAGGCTTACTAATTGGTATTCCCCAGCTGAGGAAGATGTATTTTTCATTATTAATTAATTCTGCTATAGAACCAGAGTTTAAAGTAATCAATGTCATTTCTTGATTATTTTCTTTGTTTGGTATAAATTCTATAGCTTCAATGTCATCACTTGAGATCTTTCCTAGCGATGGAATAGATTCAAAGAGGTGAAGAATATTTCCGCTGTTTAGTATATCTTGTAACCCTCTAGAATGATATTCCGGTTTAAAGATCAGTTGTGCCTTACCAGTAGCTGTTGATTGCTCACTACTGTCATCTACAGTACCTAAATGGTCTTTATTTGAGAATACTTTCTCCTCTCTATTTCTTACATTATCCAAGTGTGTTCTATTCAATATGGTGCAGTATTCCTCTGTTTCATTAAATCACTTTGGGTTGTGTTTATATGATTTGGCATATTTGTAAGATTTATTTGATTTTGAGGGTGTTGATTTTGATTTGTGCTTTGAATTTTACTTTGCTATACCAGGAATGTTCTTTGTACTGTTGGTGCAATACTTTTCACGTCATCTTTATACGGATTATTTTTTTTCTGAGGTTTTGGTAAGCTTTTTAGTTTCACTATTTTCCCACAATATGTCAGTTATCTCCATTGATTGTTTCTCTAGACCTTTAAGTTTTTCTCTGGATATATCATCTTTTTCCATTGAATCTATGTTAATCCTCTCTTCCTCGGGTTCGTAGGGATTACTTCTGTTTGTATTTGTTGCAGTTGGTATATTGTTTTGGGCATATGTTTAAATAATTTGCTCTCTCACCTACTTTTCATTTGTACCTTTAATAAATAAGGAAAAATATTTCAAATTGTTACTATTATTTGTAGAAATCTGTTCTCTGTGTGATTCCTTTTCCTGATTTCCCCTGATTTCCTTATTCCATTTTTTACCGTCGCCACCTAATTTAGTGAGTTCTTTTTCTGGAGCTTGTATTGTAATTGCTGAATTCCGTTTGGTCTTATTCCTCTCTTTACATAATTTTTTCTTATGTTTCTTAGTCATACTGAAAGGAGGGGAAACAACTTCCTTAACCTCCGGGTCTTTCACATTATCTTCTAAATGAGAACATTGGCTTTATGTCATTTGACCGCTCCTCCTCTTGCAGTAGTTTTTGGCCTGCTGTTTCTTTGGATTTTCCATGCTCATTGTATCTTTCAGAGCGTTTAGTTGGACAACATTGCTTAACTGTTTTATATTATTGTCTACTCCAGCGTCCTTTATTATTCTGGTGTCCACTTTATCCTTGTTTATTTCTTTCTGCAGACTTGATTTTACGTCTTCGAGTATTGAGTTAATTACTTCTGGTATTGTTACGAGTTTATTAATTATTGGGGCACATGTACAGTCAAGATATGTTGAAGCAGCTTGTGTTTGAGCTCTTATTATCAGGCTATTTAACTGAGGGAGTTTTTGATCTATTCCTGCTACTGCGTTTGCCATCACGTTAAGTAAATCAATTTGGATCTCCATTTTACTTGACTGAAATGTCAGTGCTTCTAAGGTCAGTGATGAAGTTTGATATAAGATGTCCCATAAGGATCCAAAGTACTGATTGACAGTTTTGGACCTCATGGTTCTGCTGGAATCCTTGATCCCTTTGAGTAAATTCATCTGAACCCACTTCGGAATTTAATTGCTCCTTATTTGCCTCTTTACATTTTTGGGTGTATTTGTTATCACTATAGGTTTCCCTGATACTTGGCGTACTGCAAAGCCGTATTGACCTTTTCTCCTAGTCATCGGTTCCATGGTGAGTATCTATTTCTTCAATTTGATCAATGGAGGTTGTGCTATTCTCCATATCCATGCTTAATTCTGCAACTAAGACTGTGCCCATATCCGTTCTTAATTCCGGGGCTATGCCACTACTTACTCCATGTTGGATTGCCCGGATATCTACTGCTGGCTGTTCCAGAGTGCCCTGGTTAGTCACCTGCCATGAAAGCATAGTGTCCATCGTCATCTCAGTTTTTTTTTCTAACTTCCTCTTTTACCTCTAGGGGCAGTGAGGCCCTCGTTGGCATTGTTGGTATTATAATTAACATTTTCAATGTTTGAAATATACCAATCTGTTGCACCTGTTGTATTAACTTTTTCCCTATCTGCCTGTTGGAAGCTTTTATTTTGAAACTGCGTACCTATCTCTTGACCATTGTTTTATTATCAAACTTATTTGATTGGCTTAATTGGAGATTTGCCGCTTCTGTCCCTATTTTCATTGTCATCATAGCTCCGGGAGGGTCTTTCATGAACTCAAATTTATGAGTGACTTTCATAGATTATTTTTTAACATACGCGTCCATTTTTGCTTTTATTTTTTTTGTGGCTTTTGATGCCTGTACTTTCCTAGCTTTTCTTATGGGAGGGCCCGATACCCTCTCTTTTCCGGAACGCATATTAGTTGTTAGCAGAGTTAGTAGAGTTAATGGCAGTGTTTCGTGCTCCGTTAATGATTCAAATTGGGGCCAAGGCTTATTGTATATCTGGCCCTGAGCTCTTAAGCTTTGGGATTGTGAAAAAAATGTAATCATGCCAAGCTTTGCCTTGCCCCCTGCAGTGGCACTCACTCACCGTTGTTGTCCTGTAATCCTTCTCTATTGCTTGGCTAAGTAGGTGGGTAGGCAGGAAGCCACAACCAAAGCTTCAGCAGAATCAGGTGAGGCCGTTTAGAAGCAGGTGGGCGGGGGCCAGGGCAGGAGGGCGGTGGACAGAGCGGCAAATGCCTGGCAGAGCTCTTGGCATTCCTGCTCCCGATCCGCTCCTGCTCTGCTCACCACTGCTCGCCACTAGTGCTCTTCCTCTCGGCGAACCCGAAACTCCAGGCAGGATCCACAAACTCCGGACAGGATCTTCAGTAGCAAATTCACACTGCCCTGCACTCCAGTTTCCGTCACTCAAGCTGTTATGTAGTGCCCCGCATTCTCAATCTGGAATATCACAGGTTCTTACCTTACTTGGGTGCAGGTTTTGAGGGGACTGATCACGTTCCTCCTGGGGAGAGCAGGGGCGGTCCTTGCAGATTGTGCAAGCTGCACCGGCCTAATGCTGGTCGCCTCCGCACAGCTAAGAGGCACCGCAGCACTAGCCTTGCCCTTCTTGCGGCTTTGCCGCTTGCCGCCTGACCACCTGAGATCCTCCTAGGGCTGCAGGCTTTTTTTTCACCTCTCTGCAGCCCCTCCGTGGCTCTCTCTCACGGCACTCTCTTGCAGCACTCACTTGCGGCTCCTGCTACTGCGGCTGCCTTCCTCTACTCCGCTCTGTAGTCCGCTCTATAGACTGCTTCTAACCCCCTTAAACTGGTGGCTCGCGGCTCCTGCGGCTGTTCTCCTCTGCTCGCAGTCTGTTCGGCTCCAAATATCAATCCGCACTTCTGCTTCCGTCAGAGGCGAATTTCCACATCACAGCATCGCAGAGGCTGTTCAGAGAGACTCAGATTGACAGATTGGTGACCTGGTATGGACTTACAGGTTGAACGTTTGGAGAGAGAATGTGTTCCGTGCATTTTGAGTGAGAAGAGGGTGAAACCCAAAGTACAGCCCATGGTTGTCAGAGATCAAAGAGATGGAGGATTTTTGGGAAAACATTTCTATCAAACATAAAAAAGGTTCTCTATATCATCCCGAGACAAACTGTATGGTAGAGCGTTTTAACAGAGTGTTAAAATAAACCATTGCTATGGCCAAACAGAATAATCTTTATTGGAGAGAAGAAATAAATAGGAAAGTTGAAGTTTATAGAGTTTCTCCCCATTTCATCACAGGAAGGACATCGTTTGAATTGTTTAGGGGAAGGTATGCCAACACTTTGGTTGCGCCAAATTGGGTGAATGATTGAATCTAAGAGAGGTTTGCTCTTGTCTGATGGAGGAGGAAGAGTTAAAGAAATGGAGAGGATTAATGCTCGAAAGATCAATTTTGGTTGTAGGAAACCTGTAAAGACTACCCCTGTGAAAGTTGGTGATTGGGTCATGATTAGAGCACCTCTTAGGAGAAAAACAATTTGCATTTTTAAGAAACCATATAAAGTGATTCAAGTCTTGACAAATGCTGTTAAAACGGAGGATTCACCCATTTGGAATCTTAACAGAGTGATTGTGTTAAAGGAGCATTTGTCGGGACACATTAAATGTAATTCTATTTCTACGGGCTCTTCCTCACAGAGACAAAATACAGATGTGGAGCAGTCATTGGACTCTTTACCTACAGGCTCTTCTTCACAGAGATAAAACAAGCATTTACAATGCAACGGTCTCGCCTTTGCAAAAGTTAGAGCTATTGGTATTGTAAATGACAAACTTTATTTATGGGTTGGTTTTGAAAACAGATAAATAAATGGCCTTGTCATTTACAATGCCAATAGCTTTAGCTCTCGCAAATGCGAGAACTATTGCATTTACACACGCACACAAACTGCAGCTCAATGGGCAGATTTCCTTTTTAAATAACAGTCTTGGTGCCTGTTGCTTGGTGGGCCCTGTGACGTCTCAACTTTAAAGTATATAGAACCCAGTACTAAAAGAAAGTGTCTGGAAGCAGGGTGTGGGAAACAGTGGCCTGACAGAGGAGGCTGCTTGGAAGCCTTCAGCCTCGGAAGGAAACAGCACTGGGAGGAAGTCACCGGGGCTCCTGCGGTGCCTCCGCTCGGATGGCTTCTTAGTGCTTCCTCCAAACACCAGAGGTGCTTTGTATGACGGCAAGGGTTTGGCAGGAACCCGAAGACCCCTTCCGGGACACTCTGGGTGCAAGCAGAACACAGGAGAGATACTTGGCAGTGCCCGTGTGCAGACCAGCCCCAGGGGCTCAGCATCACTGCTACGAACAAAGGCTGGCACCACCCTGAAACCACCGCCCTGCATCCCATCCCCAGCCCTGACAGCCACAAGTGCCCTAAATGCAGTGTGTGAGGAGGACCACGAAGGGTTGTGCACCCTGCCATGGGTGATGTACCAGAACCGCTATCCCACAACCTCCCCCAGGGAATGGAAAGGAGCCCTCCCCAATCCACCCCATGACAATGCCCGGCGAAGCGTGACTCTACCCAGTGAGCAGGGGAGCGGCCCTGCCTGTACCTCACCCCGCGCCCCGCAGCTTCCCCGCATGGGACTCACCACGACGGCAGAGGTCCGCACCGCCTCAGAGATGCTCTGCCGCAGCTCGGCCGCAGCTCGGCCGCCATGCCCGGCTTGCTGAGGCGCTTGGTGAACTTCCTGACTTCACACATGGTGCTGGCCAGCTGGGCGAGTCTGGGGCCGCGGGGAGCTGGGGGCTGTCCAGCTCACGCTGCCTCCGTTGCTGTCTGCGCTTTGGCTCCGTCTGAGCAGGGGGCGAGGTCACGAGGGTGGAAGCGTGCATCGCTCTGGCAGAGCCTGCAGCAGGACCAGCACGGCGCGGGCAGCGGCATCCTCGTGGCCAGCGCGCTCCGAGTGTGCCCACAGCACTCAGGACAGGGATGGCTGCACACCGGACAACTGTGGCAGGGGGCATGACCGAGGAGGGACCCAGGGCGCAGACTCCGCTGTGCCAGCCTAGCATCCCTGCTGCCATACACGAGCTTCCTGTGGTTGTTGGCACGTAGGTAGAAAAAAAACGCACAGCCAAGACAGGAGACGAAACTGCACCACAAACAATACAATTAAATAACAAAAACGTACAGCCTAAACTGGAGACGAAACTGCACTACAAACAATACAATTAGATTAAAAAGCGCCTGACTTCCTGCTGGTGTAAAAGCTTTCTTATCTTCTTTACGGGGCCATCTGTTGGCCCCATAAAATAGATACGAAAGCTTTTACGCCAACAGGAAGTCAAGGAGCCACGTCTGAAAAGGATGGGGCTTAAAGAGAAAGAAATACGTCATGGCGACCTCTTCTCCAATGGCTGGCCACCGTTTAGGAGGCCAGCCAATGGAGAAGAGGGGTGGGGCTTAACCCTCACTAGTATAACTCACTCTAAAACAAAATCTTGCAAGCTCGACTGTGCATATGCGCAGTACGCCACGCGAGACCTAAAAAAGGAATGTGAGACAGCCGTCGCATTTCAAGGACTTTATCCTGGAGTAGAGAAGAACATAAGAGGATTTCTATCTTTTGTCTTCTCATGTTTGCATTCTCAAGTTTTGCTCTCTCTTTTTTTTTTATATATTTTTTATTTTAGAAATAAAGCAAGAGGAGGCATTACAGATATCAGGTGTCATACTATAAAATACAGAACAGGGACAGGCGGGGGAAATATACAGGCAAATAATCAATGCAACGAAAAACATGACGTCATCTCGATTACGCATATTAGAGAAAGAGGATTAATCACTATATCAGACGATCTAAAACGATGCCAACCGCAAGACCCCGTCCTCAATGATACAGGATAATTAAAGCCAGTGTAGACACCCAGATGAATAAAGAACCAGTGAAGGATAAACAGCCCACCTCTCGTGAAAAGGAAAAAGGAAAGAAAAAAAAGGAGCCATAGAACAAAACAAAGGCAAACTAACCCCCCCCCTAACCCCCCACCCTGCACCCCTGCAATGGCTACGGCCTAACCCCACTAGCAGCGTGCCTGTCGCCCAAGAACTTGCCCTAAAAGAAGGAGAAAAGATAGAGTGAAGGAGGAGAAAACAAATACACCCCCGGTCTCCCATACCCCCCTCCAGAAGCTACCACCCCGAGACATAGTCCAACAATATTCAGCAAAATATACAGACCAATCGGGGGAGTTTCGCAAATAACCACCCAGCTCCCGTCACATTATAGGTACAATCCCGGCATGGAATAAAGGTATTTTATCAAACCAGGGCAGTCAAGTTCAGCCCTGGCCAGTACGGTCTTTCGTAAGAGTCTTTTTCACTCGAACCGCCATCTTGCTGGAAAAGGCAAAGCGTTCTTCAAAGTTCATGTCAGTGCTGCAGGATCGAAAACAGGATAAAAGGTCCCGATGTCCACTAATCGGGCAAGGAAAGGTGTCCAAGAATTGCGGGTATCTCCAATAGTCACTGAGGAGCTTGTTACAGCACAGAAGACCGTCAACATATGTATTAGGCGGCAGCAGGATCGAGCAGGGGACGCTGGCGATAATCACGGGCTTGCTGATTGTTAATTGGGAACCGACAAAGCTCATTAAATCCGGGTTCAGCACGGGGTCCTCGATCTCAGGCGTACAGTGCACAATTGGTACCACAGCTAGCTGAAAACTTAACGAAGAATCATCATCTGGTCCCAAGATACCGTCCACTTTCACAATCAGTGTCCAGAACACAGCGATGGTGTGCGAATGGAGCACCCCAATGGCGGCCATGACGGCCTGCAGCGATGGCGTGCCTTCCGTCCGCCCCATCCCCTCTCAGTAGGCGATAGAGCAGGACTTGAACCCTGGAGGCCGGCTACTCCGGGGTAACAGGTCACACAAATCTGATGTAACAGTGGGCGCTCCTCATCTTGCAAAATCGACACCTTCGCCGTTAGCGAGGGCCCCAGCCCGTCCACCCCGGGAAGGTAGCAGGGTCTCCGGGCGCCGGACCCCCGACCACGGCAGCCGGTGCGGCACGCTGATGTGTCCTCGGCGTAGACTGTACACTGTATCGTCCCCAAAAATCAACAATTTACGGCACCCTTCGGGAGACCGGGCTCAGTCCAGGTCCTGCGGCCGACGTTGATCAACTCCAACCCGGATAGGCTAGAAATCGAGGCCCCGGCTTCCACACGTTGTTAGGCCGAGAATGGAAACACGGCGTATCATCTTCATCCGATAAGATAAAAAACTCGGGATTGCACCTTTAGAAGCAGAAAAACTTCACGAACATGGGAATCTGGTGCGAGTTCAGGATTAATGGCAGGATATTCGAGCTGCTGGCGGAGGTCGGAGGAGCCGGGAGCTTACGCGGCCATCTTGATTGCTAGCGTAGCTCCTCCTCCGTTTTGCTCTTTCTTATTTGTTTTTTTATATTATTGGTTACTCCTTTCTCATTGTATTTTACTTGTGTTTTATAAAGGGGGAAGTTGTCTGGTATTGTGGCATTTACTTCTGCGTAGTATTTATTCTTGAGCAGCATCATGGTAATGGAACCTGGTGAAAGGGAATGTTGGTAGCCTCGATAGTTAACTTTACTGAGCCTTGCTGGATGGATGAGAATTTTCTACTTGGATTCAATCATCCTTTTCACCCTAAGCCTGACTCTTCCTTATTTAATTAAAGATCATATCTATTTTACACAGACTTTACAACAGAAGATTAAAGAATTTTCACTGCTCTCATGTGTATTTATTACTCTTTTATCCATCACACTGCTAAATCAAAATAAAAAATCAAGATGCAGACAACATTGCCGCGTTCTAGTTCACAACAAAAGCAGATATTTGGGGGTTCTACTATTGTTGCATAGGCACATGTGTGCCTTTCACGGACCTGGTAGCTGGAGAAAGTACAGACAGATCTATTGATGGGCACAAAGCAGAACCTCTGCAATCTCAGGGTATGGACAGTGAATCACAGCAGCCATAATCTAGCTCAGTTCATTTGCAGGCAGCTCCATTAGGCTGAAGAGCACACAGAGACAAAAATCACACCCATTTAAAAGAATTAAAAGTACCTTTGGGCCAGTGCAACTTTTAGCTTGTCGTTCTCACACTTCAGCTCCATGTCGACAGGGCCCCCGTGGGACGCCTTTTCGTCGTCCGTTCCATTCACGCTCGATCCCCGAGAAGGGGTGTCACGCCCAGATTCCTGCAGCAAAATAGAATAAACCATTAATAAAATTCAGCAGCAAGTACTTCTGACTAATATTAAAGCTAGCGCTTTGAAATCACAACTGTGGCTCTCATCAAACACACAGGGCGTAGAGCATGGCGCATCATAGGTAAGCCAGTAGACTGCTAAAGGCCAACAAGGGTAAATAAAGACAACATTGTGAATAGCATGAACTCCTCTTATAGAGGGAGTACAAGGGGCGCACGTGAAAGAGTAACAATCATGTGCGTGAGGAACACTACAGTTTGAGATAGTTACAGCTTTGAACTGAGTTGCATTATATTAACATTTACATGCCAGTTTCTTAGCCATTTCAAGACCTATTGTGCATTTAAGCAAGGGTGTAAGAGACATCCCAAAAGGAAAAATAGTCCCCAAACGCCTTTTTCTGAAGCAAAATTGGAATTCCAAGGCGAAGACAGCGTGGAACGTTTAGGAATGTCCATGAAGACAAGAGTTTGTGGATATACACAAACGCCTTGACAACTCATTGTAACCTTGGAAGCACACAAGGTTTATTCTGGCCAATGGCAAATGTAATCCTGTTTACAGGGTAGGAATGGAGCACCCCCAAAAGAGATAGGGATGTAAGAGAAGGGGTCTCTCTATGGGGGGGAACATATTTTCTTAGTGGAAACAAAAATTAAGAATTTGTGCACTTGCAGTTGTGCAAATACTTATTTATTTATTTATTTATTACACGTATAAAGCGCGCTATCACCTCGAAAGGGATCCTGGCGCTGGCAGCATCGAAAAAGCAAAAAAGGGCGGCTAGTGGCAGGCTGAGAATTTAAGAAGAGAGGGGAAAAAGACAAGTTTTTAGCTGCCTTCTAAAGGCAAGAAGGCAGTTAATCTGCCTGAGTTAAATGGGCAGAGAATTCCAAAGCTTGGCCGCAGCCACACTAAATGATCTAAATACATTTTCTCATGTGCTATACACTTAGACATGCACATTTGCCTTCCCAAAAACATAATTGGACATTTACAAACCCTTTCACGGGAAGAGATGGGTTTCACAAAGTACATTAAATCATTACATATACAATTCTGTGCAACGTACATGAATTGTATGAATAAAGGATACAATTTTGGTTACTTTTTTAATAGAATCAACCATTGTTATGATTTTGTTAGGACTCAAGTGTGAATCTCGAGCCTAAAATGGCTGCCTTATTGAGTGGTCTCTTTACATAATGTGGCAGCCTGACCTCAAGGTCTTTTCAACTGGGCTCGTTTTGTAAATGTCTGTCCTTGATCAGTCATCAACAAGTTTCTTGAGGTTCTTTGCTCTACCAATACTGAGAAAAATGCCTTTAATTAATTGCCAGTACTTTTGTTTCCTTTAATTTGAATAGTAAGTTGGTGAGAACCAGGTACCACAAGGACTTTCGGAAAAGAAGGACCCCAGCTTTACACTTGATTAGCCGATATTTCTGAACATTAATTCATCTTGCCTTGTACATTTTTTGAGCCTCAGGTTGGGCTCTCTATGGTCTGTAAATAAAAATTAAAATGTGGGCACCAGAATGTATGCAAAGTGATTTTTTCAACATGGTATCATAGGTGTAGCGGTTGCTTTTTTTCTTTTCTTCAAATTTGTCTTTAAGGAAAACTTGCTATTGGTAATCTGACTGAGGACAACTAAACATGTTTCACCCCCTATGGGTTGCAGGCTGGTGTTTTTTCAAGGCAGCCGAAGCGACAGGCCGATCTTAAGTAAGCCTTTGTATGTAAAAAAGTGAGGCAGAAACAGCGACAAGCGTCTCATTTGGTCTTGGTAAAAAAAAAAGTCTAAATGATGTCCCAGGTTGAGAATAGTGGGCACGTGCCACAAAGAGACAGGGTGGACATGTCAGGAGCGGGGTTTCCTCATGCTCTCAAACCTCACACATCGCATAATTTTCAGTGTTCCACAGGAGTGGCAATCTTGGAAAATAATATCTCCAGGCTGGGGACCAAAAAGTCAAGTTACCAGACTATGAACATTCTGGCATAAAAGAAAGACCCTAACAGATATTACACTTCACAGTTTTTAATTATATGGGTATGAAATCATTGAAGAAACGTCATGTTTTTACGATGTGTATATTTTATTAAATAAGTGTAAGTTTACTATGTATGTGCATCTGTTAATGTTTTGAGATAGGTATACACTTTTTAATAGGGTTCTAACGCATCTTTGTTCGGCCAATGCAGAAAAGATACTCAAAAGAAAGAACACATTCTACGACAACATGACCATCTGCTTCATTTTTTCAGACCTCTTTCTTCCTCTGAAGTATGTGCTTCGATGCTGTGAACTAAGTTCCTTTCTTCGTGGCCAAGACGACAGCATGCAGACTGTAATAGCAGAGTTTAATTGGGCAGCGTTTGTCCACTAGAGAAACCATGTCTAAGACATGCCGTTCTTTTAATCTGAATGTGCTCACGGCATTCAATAAAGTATGTATATCTGCGAGTGAGTCACAACTCATTTTAGCTTGGAGAAGCAATTTTCTGCTCTTTTCTCACTACGGGGTCCAGTTGGCGTAGAATGACCCAAGCACTTACTGTGCATTCTCGCACACGTTATTTCTTTCTTTTTCTTCACCAGTTAAAATGAGGTCACTATTTTTCTTTCTTCACGGTCATGAAAGTTACCAATGTTGATAGCATGAGCAAACTGGTGAGTACCAACCAGCAGCTCTCCTGGTGATGCTTACGCAAGGTACTTTCTGACCTCACACATTTTTTCTTCTTGGTCGCACTCACAAGAGGAAATGCTGTTTGGAGTAATGACAAACAGTTAAAATTGAACACTCAGAACTAGATGTGACTGGCATTTTTATAAAACCAGCCTCTGGGCAGAGATAATGTTAAGCTGCCCCTAGTGTCCTTGAAAAGATTTGGTGTTGCATAATCAGGATTTGTGTATTATGATTTAATGAGTGGAATGCAACCGGATTATTTCCCTCTAGTACTCCTTTCTGTGTATGATAACCTCTTCCTCAGCCAAGGCTCCCTTCCTGTTGCCCCTTAAAACAGGACAGAATACCCCACTTCTTAAAAAACCCTCCGCCTATGTGAATGACCTCAACAACTTCCGCCCTATCACCATCCTCCCTTTTCTTGCGAAAATCACAGGAAGATGTGCAGCAAAACAACTTTCCCTACATATCAAGGATAACAATCTTTGACGAATTCCAATCTGGCTTCATGCAAGATTGTAGCACTGAAACAGCCTTGCTGCAAGTGATCAGCGATGCCCTGCATGTACTTGACTCGGGGGAGTCTTGTCTCTTGATTCTGCTTGACCTTTCTGAAACCTTTGACACTGTTAATCACAACACACTTCTGAACACTTTAAAACAAAGAATGGGCTTGGAAGGCACAGTGCTCAAATGGTTTGCTTCAATGCTCTCGGGTAGATCTCAATTGATCAAAATAACTAACAGCCTCTCAACTTCAATCGCATATGGTCAAGGTGCCCCTCCAGTATCTATTCGCACACCCACTTTTTTGTTCAATCTTTACTTGGAACTGTTGGTAAATCTCCCAAGTAAATCTGGGATCCTTTACCACCTCTATGCTGAAACCTAAATCTACCTTAAGGTGTCATCCGCACATGACATCTCAATTATCAACACCACTCCACTCTATCAAAAATTGGATGTCAGCTCGTCAACTCCTTCTGAATCCTTCCTAAACTGAATTACTCCTTCTCTCTACCTCACTCTCTCCTCCTCCAGTTCAATCTTGGATGGAGAAGCTGAATTTACTTAAACCAATTGTTGACAGTGCTAAATCACTTGGTGTCATACTAGACAAAAAGGGTTGATCTACACTCCCACATCAATCCCATCGCCAAGAATGCAAGTTACCAACTGCGGCGTCTCTGGGGGATTTAGCATTTCTTTCCAAAGCAGGACCTAAAAACCATGGTCAATCTCTGGTTCTCTCGAGATTCTGCTATTGTAATTATCTCCTTGCTGGCCTCCCCAAATCCCACCTTTCCCCTCTTAAATCCGTACTCCAGGTGGCGTGGCCTGAGGCGTCAAGATGGCGGTCACACTCAGAGTGCTCCCGACCCCCTCCGTCATCCGCCTCATATCCGCCGCTACCAGCCCATGATTAATCCCTCTACCCGCCGGACACTGCTCCCTGTGCTGCCCGCTGTCCCCCGGTGTCCTTGAAGAGCCGCGGTGGCTCTCCCTTCCTCCTGTGGAGCCCTTTGCTGCCCGCGGCCTGCCTCACCTAAAATGGCAGCCCCCAGGTAGCGCGGACCAAGGCCCGGTCATTCGCGCCCCTGCGGTCCAGTGATCTCCTTTCCTGCGGATGGTGGAGGGGGGTGGCGGACCCGCGAGGCTGCCTTTTCACCTCGGGACTGCGGACTGCTTGCTGGAGCTGGAGGCCCGTGGGTGGTGGAGGCGCCCGAGACCTCAGGTGCCCTGAGCCACGCACGAGAGGCGGCCGGGCCGTCGCGCCGCCCCGGAGCTGTGGGCGGAGTGGTTGGTGCTGGGACGGCGGCGACTGGTCCCGGCAGGATGCCGGAGGAGCTGAGGGAGCTGCCAACGTTTGCCCTGAGCTATGCCGCCGTGGGAGTGCTGGTCCACGGAGCGGACCCGATGGTGAGGAGCGCCTGGAGGGGGAGGTGCGGCCAGGGCCTCTGCTGTCAGTCCTGAGGCCTAGGACTCGCCTGGTCTGCGCTGACGTGCCCCCGTGGGGAGGCCCGCCAAGCCCCCGGCTCTGGCGCTGCCCTGGTGGGCCTTGAGGGGGGGTCCCCCGAGGAGGGCTACGGATTGCCAGGGGACCACGGGGACCGGCCCCCGAGAACTTTCTTCTTCCCTGGGCGGTAAGACCTCTCCCCCCTGGCTGGACTGGAGTGCTGAGGGGCTTGGCCCGGCCACCTGCACCGCGGTGCGCCCTTCCCTTACGACCGGACTGTTTGGCCGCGGGCCTGAACGGCCAATCTTTCCCTGAGTGGAACACCGTGCGGCAGCCTAGCCGGGGGTAAGTCAGCCATCTCACTGGGTGGCATCCCCTCCCCTCTCCCTTTGCCCCCCTCCCCTCCCCCTCCCTTCTCCCCTCACCCCCTCCTGGAGCTTTGGACTGGGGGTCCTTGGTGTCGACGGGCCGGGCGTGGGGGCGAAGTTCAGCCACTATATCGGGTGGCGGGGACGCTGACCGGGGAGCCCTTCTATTTCTTACCGAATGCGTGCTGGTTGACCTCTCTGGAGATTATGGGGAAGCCCCGCGCCCTTCCAGCCCCTGGCCCTTCGACCCAAACAACGATGGAGCAGTTCGCGAAGCCGGATCTGGGCCCCGCCTGCGGAACGCCGGGTTGCTCTGGTCTAGCCGGGGGAGTTCTCTCGAACATCTTTCAGGCGATCAGCAAGTCCCAGGCATCCGTGGAGAACAAGATGGGGAAGTACGGATAGACGTGGCCTTAGTTCGTCAAGACCTTCGCAAGGCCACAGAACGCACCAACGAGGCGAAGTCCCGTATCTCCACGGTGGTAGATGACGTAAGCACCCTCAAGTCTCAGGTGGCCCGTCTCCAGTCGCAGACCTCTGAGCTACACCGTAGAGCCAAGGATGCCGAAAACAGGGTGCGCCGCAACAACCTGCGCCTCCTGGGTTTCCCCGAGGGGGTTGATAAGGACCTTGTTGCCACCTTTATGGAGACCTGGATCTGCTCCTGGATGCCTAAGGAGAAACTCTACCCCTGGTTCGTGGTCGAGCGGGCCCACCGCTCTCTTGCCCCTAAACCGCCGCCTGGTGCCCCTGCTCCCCCCGTCATCCTTCGGATCCTCAACTTTTGCGACAGGGACGCCATACTGGGGAGCTGGGGCCACTGCACTACCAGGACTCTAAGATAATGGTGTTTCCGGACTATTCCATGGAGGTCCAGGCGCAACGTCGCTCCTATGATGAAGTCAAACAAAAACTCAGAGCGATGGGCCTTCGCAATGGGCTCCTCTTCCCAGCCCGCCTCAAAGTGATCTTCCAAAACAAGACCTTTTTCTTAGATTCCCCCCAGGCCGCGTGGACCTGGGTCACGGAGGAGCGGCCCCTCCTGCCGGGAGCATCTCTCTCTCCTTCCCGGAGGGCCCCTGGACGACAGAGCCAGCCCGCGCCAAAGCCCCAACGACGTAGGACCGGATCCCGGAGGAGAGACGGCCGTCGAGGTAGGGGCTCCCGGTCGCCAGAGGCGCAGTCCCAGCGTTCGCCGATTCAGACACAGGGGCAAAGACCCAACCCCCCCCCCACCGCTGGCTTCCTCCTCGATTGACCTGGGCAGCGTCCCTGGACCCAGTGCAACTCAGCGACGTGCGAAGTCAGACTCAGACCTGTCAGGGAGTCCCGTGATTCGTGGCTCTGATGGGGAGACCGGGTCATGAACGACACTGCCTCTGATGCCTGGGGCTCCACCCTTGGGTTCTTCATCACTGAGACTGCCTCGGACTCCCCGCACCAGCTCTTACGGAGCTCATTTGACTGGTTTGGTGGGGTACTAACCTTTGCTGTAATCCTGGGTTCTGGCAATCTAGCTAAGATATACCTGTTCTTGCTGTTAGCATTTCATCCGAACACATGGAGGGGGGTCAGTCTCAGCCATGTCCCATTTTTTTGTTGCTAACCGTTTTAGTTTAGCTATTTACCTTCTTGGGAGGTGCTAGTATAAGGAATTTTTTAGGGCGACAGTAATATAGGGAAGTATAGGGTGGGGGGAGTTGGGAGGCAGGGGGGGGGGGGGGGGGAGATCGTTGTGTCCCAGAAGTTTGTTATTTTTAGCCACCTACGGGCCGCTGTGTTCTGTTCCTATTGGTAGCAAAATGTTTTTTCCTTTTTCATCAGCTGGCGCACACACCGTTACCTCCTCTACCCATGTCCTGGGGACCCGGTTCTGGGTTGGGCTTCCTCTCCGGCCTCACACACGGCCTTCCACATGCACCCGCATTATCTAATTTTCATACATGTCTCCTGCCTATAACAGACCCCTCCACATTCTCTAATGGAATGTAAATGGCCTTCTGGACCACAGCAAGCGTGCCGCGGTTCTTCGCGCAGCCCACCGTCACATGCCCGACTCCTTGCTTCTCCAGGAGATGCACCTCCTGGGCCCCCACTGCCATTTCTTAGCCCGTTTCGGGTTTGACCGAGTCTGGCACTCTGGCTTTGCCCGAGGTTCCCGGGGGGTGGCATTCTCCTTAGACAGGGGCTTCCCTTTACCTTGATTACCGCCGAATCCGACACGCAGGGGACGTATGTGGCCTTGTCAGGGTTGATTGAGGGGAATCCCGTGAACCTCCTGAACACCTATGTCCCCCCAGCGCTCTTGGCACCCACTCTTCGGCGCCTGATGCAGGTGATCTCCTACCTTCCCCAGGGCCTCACTGTCGTCGGGGGAGACTTCAACGCTGTCTTGCAGCCCTTGAAAGATGTGACGGGCACTCCGTCAGCGCAGCGGTTGGTCTCTGCGAGGAACCTTGTGAGATGGACTTCGGCTGTGGGTCTCTGGGACGTCTGGAGGGTATGGCACCCCTGAAGGGAACAATACACACACACACGTCGGCCACTCACCATACCCACTCCTGCATAGATCTTGTCCTAATGCCCGACACAGATTGCCAACTGGTATCAGGAGCGGATATCCTCCCCAGAGGAATCTCCGACCATTCCCCCATCTCTCTCCGCATTGGGTCCCCTGCTGCGGGCCCTAGGGCGGTATGGCGACTGAACGCTTGGTACCTGCAAGACCCCACTTTGATGGAGTCCCGGGGCTAGGAACTGCGCCACTACTTCTCCACCAATGCGGGCTCAATCCCTTCGCAGGGAATGCTCTGGGAGGCCGGTAAGGCGGTGGTTCGAGGGGTGGCCAGGGGACTGGTCCACACCAAGCGCGCAGACCAGGTCGCCCAACTGGTACAATTGGAATCCCGGGCTGTACAACTGGAGCATGCCCATCTGACTAATGGTACTAGCGACTCCTCTAGGCAACTGGCGCTGGTCCGAGACGAGATTCGACGGATCTCCCTGGAGTCGGCCAAAATGCTTTGGCGCTCCTCTGTGACTCGGATCTACGGCTTGGGGGACAACAATTGTAAACTTCTTCACAACCTGGTGTCATACCCCAGAACCAACTGTATTATCCCGGAGATCCGGACGGTCGCATGGACCCGTCGAGTGACGTCGTCGGCCATTGCACAAATCTTCACGCACTACTATGAGACCCTATACGCAGCGCGCCCTCCCGGTTCCTCCCTTGCTGGACTAATGGAGGAATCCGGAACCCACCTGCCATGTCTCTCCCGAGAGACCGCTGATGCTCTAGACGGCCCTCTAACCCCGGAAGAAATTCACAAGTCTATCTCCCTGCTGCACTTCGGCAAGATGCCCGGACCCGACGGGTTCCCCCAGGAGTACTACGCTATATTCCAGGACGACCTGGTGCCCCATTTGACGTAACTTTTCCGCCAGGTGGTTGAGGAGGGGTCCTTTCCATCTGAATCCGATGTGGCTACCATTGTGGTCATCCCAAAGACACGGCCGCCCTCTCTAAAATGCTCAGACTACCGCCCAATCTCGCTGATTAACACAGAAGTCAAAATCTTTGCCACTGCGATAGCCCAGCGACTTCTGCCTCTGCTGCAAGACCTGGTCCACCCCGACCAGTGTGGCTTCATGCCTGCCAGGGGCACCCGCCACTGTATTCGCCGCCTCCATCTGGCGCTGGCCCATCGGCTGTCCCCATACCTGGCATTGCTTACCGGGGATTTCGAGAAAGCCTTTGACACGGTGGATTGGGGGTACCTGGGCAATGTCCTGGAGAGAATGGGATTCAGCCTTCCCTTCCACCGCCTGATCAGGGTTCTTTATCATAGCCCTACAGCCCGTGTACTTGTTAATGGTGAGCTGTCGGAACCATTTCCGATCCGGAGAGGCAGCCGTCAGGGCTGCCCTCTCTCACCACTTTTACTCGCACTGGTGATGGAGCCCATGGCGGTGTTAATCCAACAGAACTCCCTTATCCAGGGTTGGGCCTGGGATCTGAGCCAGGTGGATAAAATCGCTCTATACGCGGACGATGTCCTGCTCTACCTGGCGGATCTAGAGCAATCCGGCCCTAGAGCTCTAGCGGCCCTCGCGGCGTTTGAACAGGTCTCAGGGCTTTGTCTTAACCCGACAAAATCCACCCTGGTCCCCCTACACCCCTCCCGGGCGCGTTTTGACTGGCAGGCGGCGATTCCCCTCCGGAGGCAATCATTCAAATACCTGGGCGTGTGGGTGACCCTCCTCCCAGAGCTGGAATGGGCCCTCAATGTTGCCGCCCTGGGCGCTCGGATGAGGACGACCTTAGCAACTGGCAATCCCTTCCCCTTAACCCGCTGGGCAGGAGCACCGTTTTTAAAATGATGATTCTCCCCCGCTTTCTCTACATTCTACAGAACACCACGGTCCATCTCTCGGGTGGCTGGTTTCGGGAATTGGACAGCACACTCACCCAATTCCTGTGGGGAGGTGGGCATCCGCGAATGTCTGTCCCATTGTCGGGTTCCCCCTTTTGATGGAGGCATGGGAGTCACCAATATCCACCTTTACTATTTGGCCACGAGGTTCATCGTGATCAACGACTGGTTTGCGGGCGGCAGGTCTGACCCAGCTTACCGACTGGAACTCAGTACCTTAGATTTCGCACAGCTTCAGGGATTCCTCTATGGCTCCCCGGTGCCGCAGGCCTTGCCCCCAGTCACTAGGACGGTGCTCACGGCCTGGCGCGCGGCCCTTAGACAAGTGAGATGGGACCGGAGGCTAACTAGACAAACACCGTTATGGCATGGCGCCTGGCAGAGGGAGGTCTTGTCCTTGGGAGGTTTCTGTCGCTGGGACCTGGTGGGGATTTCTCTCCTTGGGGATGTGTGGGTGGGGGACCACATGCGCTCCGTCTCAGACCTACAACACAGACATGCCCTCTCCCACTCCCAGTTCTACAAATACTTACAACTTAGCCATGCCCTCCACACACATCTCCCAACACCCACCACTCTCCCGGAGTTCAGCCCTCTGGAAGCTCAGGTAATGATGGGGAACCTGGGTAGGGGGGGTGTGTCCCGTATATACCGAGCTCTAGTAAACAACTGCCCTACATCCCTGGACCGGCTTAGGGAGCGTTGGGAGGGGTGGGTGGGTCCTTTAAACGATGCAGACTGGTGTGACGCCCTCATGGCACCCAAAACCCTGACATCATCATCTAAGTTACGCCTGGTCCAACTTTACTACCTCCATACAGCGTACCTCACCCCAGCACGTCTCTTCCGAGCCGGCTTAAGAACCTCCCCGGCATGTGCGCGCTGCGACTGCCCCTGCAGACTTCTACCATGTGGTGTGGCTGTGCCCGGCCTTCGAGCCGTTCTGGAAGGGGGTGGAGCGCGCGCTCGCGCAGGCTCTGGGGTGGGAGGTTCCCCATGACCCGAGGAACCTGCTGCTGGGGGTGTTTGCTGGCCTAGATGGCTCCAATCAATCAATCAGGAGTTTGTTAAAGCGCGACTACTCACCCGTAAGGGTCTCAAGGCGCTAGGGGTGGGGGGGTTGGGGGGTGCAGGTTCCATTCCATCAAGGAGGGGGTCTGTCGAAGAGCCATGTTTTGAGGTTTCTTGTGAAGATGGGGAGCGATGTTGTCTGTCTGAGGTGGAGCGGAAGGGCGTTCCATGCTTTGGCCGCGAGGAAGGAGAAGGAGCGGCCTCCCGATCTGGTCTTTCTGGTGCGGGGGACCACAGCATAGGAAAGCTGGGCTGATCGTAGGGTCCTTTGGGGTGCGTGGAATTTGAGTCGGCTGTTCAGGTATGCTGGTCCGGTGCCGTGGAGGGCCTTGTGTGCGTGGGTGAGCATCTTAAAGGTGATTCTCGCCTCGACGGGGAGCCAGTGGAGTGTGCGCAGGTGCTGGGAGATGTGGCAGTGTTTTGGCAGGTTGAGGACCAGTCTTGCGGTGGCGTTCTGGATGTTCTGTAGCTTGCAGATGAGGTTTTTGTTTATTCCGGCGTAGAGTGCGTTGCCGTAGTCGAGTCTGCTGGTGACCAGGGCGTGAGTGACTGTCTTTCGGTGTTCGAGGGGGATCCATTTGAAGGTCTTACGAAGGAGGCGGAGGGTGTGGAAGCAGGAAGATGAGACAGAGTTGATCTGGCGGTCCATTTTGAGCTCGGAGTCCAGGATGATTCCCAGGTTGCGTGCGTGGTCTGTGGGGGTTGGAGGGTTTCCGAGGGTGGTGGGCCACCAGGTGTCACTCCAGGCGTCGGGGTTTGGGCCCATGATGAGTACTTCTGTTTTGTTGGTGTTTAGTTGTAGGCAGCTGTTTTTCATCCATTTGGCGACGGCTTCCATGCCTTCTCGAAAGTTGCGTCTGGCGGTGTTGAGCTCGTTGGATAGGGAGAGGATGAGCTGGGTGTCGTCTGCATATGACACGATGTTGAGTCCGTAGGTTCTGACGATGGGGGCAAGTGGAGCCATGTAGACAAGCACTTCCTGACAAGCACTTCCTGGGGACGGCCCTGGCAGTGGCGGAGCGGGACATAGCGGCCGGTGGGTCCCTGGCTGCGGCTCTGACGCTGCAGAAATGGAGGAGGGGCGTAGATTGGTGTGGGGTGCAGGAGGAGTCCCTCTTTGAAGCCCAGGGTTGCCCGGAAATGTTCAGCAGGGAGTGGGGCAAATGGTTCGGCGTGTTGCCTTGAGGGTCCAAGCCTCATTATGCATATATGTTATATGGAAGCTAATGTAACCACTCAGGGGGGACCTATTATGCCAGTGTTGTCGCCAAGGAGGGGAAGATTTTTAACGTTGATGTGTGATTTGCCACCAATGAATTTGTTTGTTCCAGAAATTTCAATAAAAATTGATTATTAAAAACAAAAAATCTGTACTCCATTCAGTGGCTTGTTTTGTTTACGGGGACAAAAGAAATGATCACATCACACCCATACTGTTTGCTCTTCGATGGCTTTCCATCGAAGTAAGGTCAATCTACAAGACTTCCCATCCAACCACCCTTATTGGCGGAGTATCGTCATGTGGGAGTTGGTACATGATCCTGATGCCGCCCCAACCATCCAGAAGATGGTGCGGATATGGATCTGTAAGTACACTCTAGCAAAGATAGTATTCAAAAGGTGGAGAGATGATTAAGTGCAGTGCTCAGGTGAAAAGTGAAGCTAAAATTGACTACTTAGACAAGAAATGTGTTTAATGAGGATTGTCTAAGTGTCAAGGTTAAAACCACGCCCACATAGAAAAATTATAATGTGCGCCACTCTATAGTTATAATTTTTCTATGTGGGCGTGGTTTTAACCTTGACACTTAGACAATCCTCATTAAACACATTTCTTGTCTAAGTAGTCAATTTTAGCTTCACTTTTCACCTGAGCACTGCACTTAATCATCTCTCCACCTTTTGAATACTATCTTGGCTAGAGTGTACTTACAGATCCATATCCGCACCATCTTCTGGATGGTTGGGGCGGCATCAGGATCATGTACCAACTCCCACATGACGATACTCCGCCAATAAGGGTGGTCGGATGGGAATTTCTCAGCCTGATATGATTCATTCTGTATAGTTGTTAGTCATCAGCCTCTGTATTAACACACACTTCAGACCTAGTCTCTCTCTTTTGTAGTTTACGTTATAGAATAGGGGAATGGGACACTAGGTCGATAAATATTTCCCTTGCCCCCTTTTATAGTATTTTTTGTGCAATCTACAAGACTGCCTGGATCACTTCCTCACCTCAATACCTGGCAAATAAACTTAATATCTGAGGTGGCTCTAGACTTTCATGCAATGCTGAAAACGTACTGCTCGAGCCCCCTACTTTCAAAAGGGAAAGATCTATGGCTCAATTCTTCTTAGGCGATGCAGTTAGAACCTGGAACTCGCTTCTTCCATTACCATGAACCACCACCTCTATCCAGACTTTCAAAACAGACCTCGAATCTCTTCCCTTCCAAAGACACTTCCAGAATAAATACATCCCTTTTCATGTCCCTCAGGGACGCTTGGCATTCACCTGAGCCCAACATTGTAAATATGTATCCTATACCTGTACGTACCATACGTTTATTTATTTTTTTGTGTTGGCCACCTCTTATTTTATTTTACTTTAACTATCCAGATTGCATTTGTAACATGTAAGTATGTAAATCTCCTTATGTAACTTACTTGGTTCCATTATAAAGCACCCTGACACCTTTGGGTAAACTGTGCTGTATAAAAATGCAATAAATAAATAAATATGCTGTTGGCTCTATTCCAACCACCCATCTCTGGTGCTGTGCTACATCAAGTTGAACCTGGTGGCCAGGGTCAGTCTAACATTCAACAAATCAAGGACAGGACAACTATCATGTCAGCTAAGCGGGTACTGTGATGGCTGCTGTACATTTCTGCGTATCCCTGCAGTAACTGTTGAATGTGTTATTTTTTTAGGTCTTCACTAAAAACAACCTTAACTGTTGGTTGGCAAGCCCTACTGTTTCCAATAAATACACAGTTACGTAAACTGAGGCCAGTGCTTAATCAAGTCAAGTCAAGTCAAAGATAGCTTTATTCGATTTTTTGTTAAAAGACCATAAAAGCACATAAAAATACAACTTTTTTTCTTTTATCATATTAAAAATAGTTATAAAAAATTTTGAAATTTAAAATACAATGGTAAAAAGGCGTTGCGAGAGAAACATTTCATACAAAAGATATCTGAAAAGAACACACATTAAAGTGGATTTTATCCTTCTTTTAAGTATTTAGGCCATCGTAGATCTGCATCTCACTATGAACTTAAAAAATTTAGCAGTGGTAACTCTAGTGGGTTCATCTTGTAGCAAATACAGTCTAAATAGGGCAATTCTACATTGTCTAATGCCCCAGGCCTTTAGGAGGGGTAACAAGTGCTTCTTCCTTCCCCATTCGTAGTACTTACAGAAAAGAATGCTGTGGATGTTTGACTGCGCAGACAAATCGTCACATGGACAGTTTATTAATGTGCCAGACCAGTCATTTGGTGCAGGAAATGTTATCATTCTATAGAAACATTCAGTCCTCATCCTGCTAAATAACATCCGCGTATAGCAGGAAGTTTCAGGTGCCAAGTATGGGTGTAATCCTGGGCCATGGAGAAGACAGCAATGAGAAATGGAGGATTTATTACCATCCAGATATCATCGCCTGTCTTCTAGCAGATCTAAACACATTTCCTTCAATGCTTTTTTAGATGTCAAGGAGCATGAGGTAGGGATTAAAAAGAATTCTGGATGGCCAATAGAATTACAAAACTTTTTTACATACTGAAGCCATATGATCTTTCTGGCCGCGGCTAAGTTCATGCAGTCCTGTATCACTTCTCTGTTAAAGAATGTTTCATCGGATGTCCAGATTTTGTACCACAACATGATAGGTCGTATCTTAATTAGATCTACAATGTGTACACGGGCCAGTTCACTGTGACAGACAGTAGTGGATATCGATTTTGGGACTGCTAGCAAATACTTAAGAAATGCATTTTCAGTTTGCTGGATTTGGTTGCAGTCACCTGTCCCCCAGATACCAGCCCCGTATGTTGCAGTAGTGACACATTTAGCTGCGTAGACCTTCAACAAGATATCAACCGGTTTGCCACCCAATCTCTTGGCGAACTGCTTGACTGCGCCAATGGTGCAGGAGTACGCCAAGTTGCGCGAAGTGATGGCTGTGGTCCAAGTACCTCTGTTGTTAAAAACAATGCCCAAATAAGAGAAAGTTTTGGTCAAGTCTATCTTTGTACCATTTACAAAAGTTTTACATGCTAGTTTGGAATTCGGATTTGATGCGCAGCACATCGTGTACGTTTTTCCCACGTTAATCTTTAGCCCTCTGGAGCCCATGAAGGAGGAGAAGCCATTTAGAGCCTTCTGCAGGCCCAGCTGGGTTCTAGACATGATAACGGCGTCGTCGGCGTATAGTAAGATTGGGACCGACGCACCGTTGATTTTGGGGAAATCCACTTCCAGACTAGACAAATTATCAGCCACTTTGTTTATATAAAGGTTAAAAAGGAAGGGCGCTAGTATACAACCTTGTCTCACGCCCTTCCCGATGTAAAATTTCTTGGAGCATTCACCATTTTTACCATAGCGTACCGAAGCCCCTGGATCTCTATATAATTCTTTAATGAAGTTTAATATAGTTGGGTCTATCCCCAGGTCATTTAGGGTGCTCCATAGTACGTTGTGACTCAGGCAGTCGAACGCCGAGCTTAGGTCAACAAACGTCATATAGAGCTTCCCTTTTTTTGCCACAGTGTATTTACTAACAATCAGTGCCAGGTTGAGGCCCTGCTCTACCGTACCTAGCCCACTCTTGAACCCATATTGGAATTTGGACAGTACCCCTTCCATTGTGGCCCAAGTTTGTAATTTGGTAAGAATGACTCTGCCCGCTACCTTCATCAGGGAGTCGAGAAGCGATATGGGCCTATAACATTTCGGGTCCTCTCTATTTCCCTTCTTGTATATTGGAATTACAATGGCTTCCTGCCAGGTAGCCGGGAATCCCAACTTACTGTAAGAGTTTAAAACATTTGAAAGGAGCGGGGCCCAAAGCTCCATGTTTTCCTTGAAAAGGTCTATGGGGATGCCATCTGGGCCTGGGGCTTTGCCACTGGCGCTCTCTCTCAAGGCCTGCTCAACCTCGTATGGAAGGAAGGTGATATCTAGTGGGAATATAGCAGTGGTGGATGTCTCTATGGGAGGTGTGGGGAGGATAGTGTGGGTAAATGCCGCGGGGGGACCAGCCGCGGTCAAAACGTCGCGTGAATAGAGCCCTGTAAAGTAACTGACCCATGTATCCTCTGTAATGACTACCTCTAATAAGGCGGTTTTCCTATCTGTGAAGAAGGGAGCGTTGACTTCTTTCCAAAAAGAGGCTCCATCGCGCAAGGAACTAGCCTTAATCAGGGCCTCCCAGGCGTGGGCTTTGATCTCTTTTTCCGGTTCTGGATGGCATGTCTATATGTTGCCCTGGCTGATCTCACTACCTCAGTTATTTTAGGTTTAGCTTTTATTGCTTGGAGAAGGTCAGTGTGGGCCTTCCTACAGGCAATGTCAAACCACCCAGTAATTTGGCTGCTTTTATCGCCATTGCTTTGCTTCTTTGTTAGTTTTGTATTAACAGTATTTACTATGCTGTCGTAGGCTACTTTTATTTTAAGCGGATCGGGACAAGCTTCTAAGCATATCATGATCTCCCCCAAATGCTCTGATAACACTTCCTTTAGGAATTTTTTAGGGTCTACCTTAGCCCACTTGATCGTATACCCATTTCGGCTTGCCAACGAGATGGAATGACGATATAGTGATTCAGATAATTTCTTATCGTTAGTGGCCATGGTGCCTGTAGAGAAGTGAGCACTGATTGGAAAGTGGTCACTCATCGCCATTTCCTCTGTCGCAAAGTCCTGTGCTATGGCCTGATTACTGTTGGATATTAGCATGAAATCTATAATAGTCCCCTGGCCCCTACCATGGAAGGTTGTTTGAAAAGGAACCATCGGCTCACATAGTTCGTTTACAAAGCCTAAGTCCCAGGTATGCATAAGTTGGTTCAAATGGGTGCCGAATGAGGTGTGCTCAAAATGGGTGCTTGGTTCACCTTTTAGATTATAAATGCCACACCGGTCAGCACCACTGTGGGGACACAGATGGCAGTTAAAGTCCCCGACTATGAGGATGCCACCCGCCGTCTTAGACCCGTTGTTTAAACAATTGTTTAAATCCTCTAAGAGCAACTCACCCTCATTATGTATGATGTTATTATATAAATTAATTAGCGTGAGACTCACACCCTTGCCCCGGAGAAGAAACCCTTGCCAGGGTTTAGACTTGCTATACACAGGCCCCCCGTGGTCTATTCTCTCTATTGTCAGGTTTGACAAATTGGACAGATAGGTACATAAACCTCCTGAGCCCCTCCCCCGCTGCCCTAGGCTTGGTGCTGAGAAGAGGGTACTATACCCCTCAATATGGGTTGCCTCTTGATCCCAACACTCCTGCATGCAGATTAAATCAAAGTTGTTAATAAAGGACAAGAAGGTTGAATCCTTTGCATTTTTCGAAAGGCCTGCGATGTTCCAGGATGTTAAGGCGATATTGCCCGTCTTTGCTACCTGTGTCGGGATTTTTGTTTGGGCAGTTGGACTTGCACTTGCTCTCAGCCTATGCATCTCAGAGTTATGTGAATCTTCCCCACTAGAATCCGTATCAACTAAGTTACCCAAGTAGTTGTTAGAGACAGCCTGGCTAGAGGTGGGGAGTTCGTATGAACCTGATAGATCAGAATTAATACATGGGGGGGGCTGGCCTGTGTGATCAATGGGGTGTATACTGATGCTCCCCGTAGGTTTACTCGCTATCCTTGTGCAACATGGCTGAGAGCTATTAATCTGTGGGGTACTGATTTGGGCTTCTCGTGGTCAATCGACCATGTCGAGACACTCATATCTGTTTCTAGTGGTTAGCCCCCTCCAACCCTCTGTATTAAAATAATCCCTTCTAGGGGGACAGTATCTCGGTTCCCAGACCCTGGGTCTGTGCCTGTTCCATCGGCCCACCTGATTCCAAGACCAGTCCGAGCCTTGATCCCAGATCGGAGTAGCTCCGTGGTCATGGGTGTTGGGAGATGGATAAAAAAAAGATAGGCGAAGAGCATCGACCCCTCCCTTTTTCTCTAAAGAGGGCCATGAACAGATGTAGTCAACTGCGGATGGGTCATCGCAGGTGACTATCACACAATCACCTTGTAGGCTTTTCCTGGTGTCTCCAATCCACGGGACTCTGCGTACGGTGGAAATTCTACACGCGGGGTGTGGATGGAGTGGTCTGTTGAGACCCAACCATTGTAGCACTTTGTTTTGGAGTGACCAAGATGGTTCGTCCACGTTGTCTGCCAGTTCAGGCACCCCCGTGAGTACAACAGTATAGGGGGATGACTCTGGTGGCAGATGTATAGGGCGCCTAGGTCTCGCTCCTTGCATACCACCCGCTATAGACTGAGACACTGCTGCATTCGGTGGTAACGACGGGATGGCTTTTTGTGGGCGACCTTTTAATGCAACAGGGGTTGGCTGAGACTCATTTTGAGGTGTGTTCATCTGCACTTGTCTGGCTTTTGGGGCAGCCTGAGGCGTAGCTTCGGGTATCAGGGGCTTTGGCTGCACTTTCGATGCCTTTGCAGTTTGGGGCGTTTTTTTAGCAGGGGGGGCCAGATTAGGTGGATTGCCTTGGATCTTGTTGGATTTTTGCTTGTCCCCCCCCACCTCCTTAGGACCCAGGGTTTTCTGCGTGAATGGCTGAACAGTCAGCTTGGCTAGCTGTTTTTCGACATTCATGAGGCTTTTCTCTATGGGTTGGAAATAACGTTTGAGAAGCTCCCCCAGTCCTACTAAGAGGGAGTTGTTGGCTACGCAAGTTTTACAAAAGGACCCCTGCGCCCCCGTGCTGGTTGCTGTTTCCAGCATTTCTGTTGGAAGGATGGGGAGGTTAGAGGTTCTCTTTGACTGATGTGCGGTTTGCTCAGTGATGTCAGACGTGAGTGAAATGATGTTCATGGAAGTAGAATTGATATTATTTTTATTTTTCTTGTTTTTTGTGTGTTTTCCATGTTTTGGTATAGCTCCCTCACTACACCCCAAGGATTGGTCTTCAGTGTGATCGTTTTGTGTTTGATAATGAAGTAGGTCTGGCGTGTTTTCCAGATCTTCTGTCGATTGTGAATCGAGGGAAAGCTGAGTGACCGAGAGATCCACTGTGCCAGGGGCGGTGTGAATCTCTACAGTAGCGGTGGAGGGCGGAAGTAAAGGCACAGTTGACCCCCGCTGTGTAGGAGTTTGAGCAGCAGCAAGCGGGCCCAATGATGACCTTCTCGCTATTGCCAGGTCTCGGGAGACCCTGCCCTCCAGCAGGATAATGCTTTGGTCAATGACCTCATTGGTTCTAGAGATGAAGTGGTCTAAAGGGCCGGTAATTTGTGCGGCGTTCAGGGCCGTCTTGCTTCTGCTCCCTCGTCATGACTACTGGTTATTAGTGAAGGAGGTGATCATTGAAGTCAACAAATCAGCAGACCGATGTATCTGACAGAGGGGGGGCCCAGCCCAGCCTAGTTCGGGCTAAAACGGGCCCGCCCTTGGCCCGGGCTTCGCCCGGCGTCCCGCGAGACGGGGCCGGTGCTGAATTTAAGCGCCTCCTGGCGCTGTGACGGATGATGCTGCGGCCTCAAGGGCTCCTGGACCTTGGAGTCCGCCCCTCGCCACACTCTGCACTGCGGCCCCTCGCTAAGGTGTTGAAAGCAACGGGGCGGCGGGAGGCAGGCGGGAGGTCCGCTGGCGGCACAGAAGCACAGAATGTCCCACACGAGCAAGGAGTGGCGGTAGGGTCTCTTTTAAAAATCGCTATGTGAGTGTCTCCTTTACGTGAACGGCTTGCCCGCTCAATGGGGCCGGTGTTGAATCCAAGCGCCTCCTGGCGCTGTGACGGATGATGCTGCGGTCTCAAGGGCTCCTGGACCTTGGAGTCTGCCCCTCGCCACACTCCGCACTGCGGCCCCTCGCTAAGGTGTTGAAAGCGACGGGGCGGCGGGAGGCAGGCGGGAGGTCCGCTGGCGGCACAGAAGCACAGGATGTCCCACACGAGCAAGGAGTGGCGGTAGGGTTCTCTTTTAAAAATCGCTATGTGAGTGTCTCCTTTACGTGAACGGCTCCCCAGTGCTTAATTTGTAAAAAGGTAAACGATGGGGCCTTTTTCGGGAGGCCCCTGTAGCCTGCACCAGCAATTGCCAGTGCTGCCAATAACAGAACCAACACAACTACTAACCATCACACTCCTACAAGTGTGACAATTCAGACTATTTCAGGCCCCCAAAGCTATAAAAAAAAAAGTGTGACCGGCAAGAGTTATATATTTTTAATGTAAAATGATCTATTGCTTATTGTTAAATTTGACAGACAGTGCCACCATGTGCCGACGTGCCAGTGCCAAGCACCAGAAACCACTGGCTCACATTTAGCACTGGACTGGGCTTTGGGTCAGTCCCAGCTCATGATTGGATGGTGTAGTTGGATACTCATGTGTATACACTTTTATGAAGTCATATTTATAATGCCCTTCTTCCCAAATCCTTTTCGGTCCATTCTGATAACAACTGCAGCATTTGCTCTTAATCGAGTGTTTCGCACTCTCAACCGAGTGTTTCCCATTCCTTTTATTTGTGAAACTAATAACGTTTTATGATTTTCATTTTACTTGAGCCCAACTAAGTTTAGGTCTCAAGCCTCAACTTCACCTCGCGAGGTGATTGGAGATTCCCCCGCCTACGACACAGCACGAGGAAGCTTGAGTTCCAAGCCTCACTCTCATCGCTGTGTTCTGATTGGCCGCCAGACCATAGCAAGGAACCTCCCCTGCCGGCTCTCTACTTTAGCGTTCTCCATACAATGGGCGCCATCCACTAGGTCCGGTTGAGGGAGTTCCCAGGTGCTGAGCAGGTGCCAGGCGTTGCGGGCGTAAGATTCTTTTCTCCCATCAATATTTAGTGAAGTACTTTGCGATCCCGCTGGCATCACTTTCAAAACCACTTATGCCGCATTTGTGATTTACTGTGCCCCTTACAGGGTGTGCCATTGTCTCCTCAACCCCCCTCCCGAGACCTATGGGGTGTGGATCTTTTACCTAACAAGTGAGAAATTCTTACTAAATGTTATAAAATCCGCTAGGCTCATTTAGAAGTTTTGATGTAAAACATCACCACTGGCCCTGCATTTTTGGCCCATTGATCGCTAACCACGAGTGCTGTTCTACAAGCCGCTTGAACAACCGGCCACACTTCATTGTCATAGTGCATGTCCACACGTCTGTCTGGTATCCAGACTAGTGTTTTCCTGCACAAATGTACCTCCTATGACACTGTGGTCACGCATATTGACTAGCCCCAAGCACATTTACTCAGAGATCGGTCTTGCAGAAAACTTAATAGACAGATCCTATTAACTAAGTGTTTGTCTTATTACTTGTGTGTATGTCTTCTCTCTCCAGACTATACAGGTTCCTCTCAATTTCAGGTAAATCCCACAACTTGTTGGTTTGTTTTTTGCACCTATTGATTTTCACACTGGATTTTAACTTTCATGTCCTCTGGTAAGGGTGGGCCTTAGCGCGCCCACACCGCCGGGGTACACTCCTCACGATCCTGAAAAAAGCCCAGTAAATTACACATAACGGGCAGAAACATGTCGACCCCACTTTAAGTGGAAATACCCAAAACATTATTTGGTAATTTCCTAACACATTTTTAACCATGTCAGGTTGACCACTGAATAAAGTTTTTGCGTGGTACACTACCTTGACCTTTTTAAACTCACAATTTTTCACATCACTGTCACGAAAAAACCAGCTCTGCAGTATCCTGGCGTTGTAGCACACCAGGGAGGCATTCGGCTTCTCCTGGTGGGCCCGATGATGAAGCATGTCACCACCCAGGGTGGTGAGTGAGGGCTTCCTTAAAAATTCCAATGTGATTTACTAAGGTTTATTTTTCCTTTGTATTTGTGCTTACACACTTACTACATATGACACCCTTTTGTTGTTTGAAAAAGATTTACCCGGGGGACTGAGAGTGTCCCGTATTTTTCACTCTCTCTCCTATTGTTGATACTTTTCTTTACATCTTTTTTGCAATATTTACTGGGTTTCTTACATGTGGAAACCACAGAACCATGTTTCTAATCCCTGCTTTAATCCAGTGGTGCAGGGGAATAGGTCAGGTTATAGAGACCAAGGTACTTGAACTGAAGCAAGAGGCAAGGAAAGGACAACTATCATGTTGGTTGTCTATAAAAATAGACACATCACAGATACAAACCCATGAACCTCTTAAAACAAAAATTACCCGCAGAAATGTTTGGGAGAAAGAATGACAACTCTACATACAAATCCACAAGGGAAAAGGGGTCCTAGGAAAAGTTTAACTACCAACTCACAGATTTAATCCCCAATTCAATTTATATTCATTACAAACAAAATCTGGTGGTCAAATAAGAAGGGCACAAAAACTGGTTCAATACCACACAAACAATGTGTAACAACCCAAAAGGCTTACTCATTGAATAAGAACATATGAGAAAGCAACCATTATGAAGTAGTCGGATATCCATTAACTGCCAAGAGTGGCCAGTGTCATCATTTGGATACCCTTCCTTCCTACCACAGCACCTCTTGATCACAGAGGGGAATCATGTGTTTCGGATTTCGTACAAGTCACTGACATCTCGACAAGAAAAGATAGAACGAAAAAAATTACCAACTTAGTCATTTCTTTCAAGATATAAACAAAGGATATCTATTTGATCAGGTGATGGATAGTATTGGTGCAGTGCAAGTGAGTGAAGATATAAAAAGGATAAGGAAGAAAAAAACCTTTCATTACAATATCTCTCCTAAACCTGTTAAAAACATGCAGAAGCGGCTTGTAACAAATAGGCCACTGATCAAAAAATTGGTCCACTAGTTTCAGCCTAATGGGCCACTTGTCCAGGCGTTCTTATTTATTTATTTATTTGTAAAGCGCAACTATACCCGTAGGCGTCAAGGCGCTGAAAGAAGGTAAGCGGCAAGCTCAAAAATCACCAAGAGAAGAATTAAAAATAGGCTTCTTGAAATAACCAGGTCTTAAGTGCTTTATGGAACAGAGTGTGGGAAGAGATCCCCTTAAGGTCGTTGGGGAGCGTATTCCAGAGTCTGGGCGCAAGGAAGCGAAAGGCCCTTCCACCCCATCTGGCCTTGGATATTCGAGGAACAGCCAGCAGGTTTTTACTGGAGGAGCGAAGTGCTCTGCCAGTAGTATAGTAGGCCACAAGAGCGCGAATGGCTTCAGGCCCGATCTCATTAAGGGCACGATGTATAAGGCAGAGAGCCTTAAAATTAATCCTCGCCTGCATGGGGAGCCAGTGCAAGTTTTTTCTGATGGCCGTGTCCGAGGAGCGTTTAGGGGCACCCACAACAAACCGGGCAGCCGCATTCTGCACAGTTTGGAGGTGCCGGACCAGACCATTGCTAATGCCCAAATATAGTGCATTGCAATAGTCCAGTCTGGATGCAATGAGCGCCACTGCTACCTGTTTGCGAGCATCAGGGGAAAGATAATGAATAATTTTTCTTAAAATCCTCAAAGCATTGCAACAACTGGACACAGTCCTGCTGACTTGTTTGTCTAGCGAGAGTGTAGTGTCCAGAATGACCCCAAGATTCCGGGCAAAAAGTGACGGAAAGGGGCAGGTGCCAAGGACAGAAGGCCACCAGTCCATTGACCAAATCTCACCTTTGCCCCCAAAAATGAGGACCTCCGTTTTCTCCCCATTCAACTTGAGGAAGTTCTTAACCATCCATCCGGCGACCGCCTCCATACAATGTTTAAAATTAAGGGCAGTTATGCTCACAGATTGGGATATGGAGGCCATAATCTGCGTGTCGTCGGGCGTAGGAAAGAACTTCTAGCCCAAAGGATCTTATGAGCCTGGTGAGTGGGGCAACATAGACGTTAAAAAGCGTCGGGCTCAAAGAGGAGCCCTGAGGTACCCCACACTTCACAGGCTTAATGGGTGACATATACTCGCCTAGCTTAACCCTTTGCTTCCGTTGGTCAAGGAAGGATGTTAGGAGGCGGAGTGCGGGACCCTTGACTCCAAGCTCACTGAGTCGGCTGACCAGAATGGTAGGGGACAGGGTGTCGAAAGCCGCCGTAAGGTCAAGTAACACCAGTAAGGTGATCTGGCCGGTGTCGACCTAGGACCGGATGCTATAGACAACCACTGTGAGCGCTACCTCAGTGCTGCGAGTCCTACGGAAGCCGTGCTGTGAAGGATCCAGGGAGTTGGTACTGTCAAGGAAGGCACTCAGATGAAGGTTAAGATGTGCCTCCAAGAGTTTACCAGGAGCAGGGAGAAGGGAAATGGGACGAAAGTTCTTTAATATCCCAGGGTCCAAAGTAGATTTTTTTAATAGAGGCTTGACCGTGGCCACTTTCCGGGAAAGGGGATAAACCCCCTCTGAGATGGCCAGATTCATAACCTCCATTAAAGGGGGCAGAATAGTCTGTCTGCAATCTTTAAGGACTTTTAAGGGGCAGGGGTCAAGCGGTGACCCAGACTTTAGCTTGTCCAGCAGCGTATTAAAATGTACCAAGGTCATGGGGGGAAACTGTGAGAGGGAGTGGGAAGGGACAGGCGCTTGAATTTCCGAAACAAAGGTCGGAGGGGTGGAGGGTAGGGAACTGGAATTAAGGATTTCCAGGTCTGTGTAAATATCCAAGATCTTCACATGGAAAAATGTGGAGATCTGGTCACACAGAACCTGGGAGGGTGTTATGGGATCAGGTGTCTGAATAAGGGAAAGATTGTTAACTATCTTAAACAAATCCCTAGGGGATTTGAGCGAGGACGTTATTTGGAGTAGTGGACCTGTTTTCCTGTCAGCACCGCAGCTTTATAGCCTTTGACAAGGGTTTTATGTTTATCCTTCTCTATGGGGTTCAAGTATGTCCTCCAAAGCCTTCCCTGCCTCCTGCATCCTTGTCTGAGAGTCCTAAGGGATTCAGAGAACCAGGGGGCGAAGGCCATTTCCTTGCAGAATAGTGTTGCCGGGCTGGAGCAAGCGAGTCGACAGCCACCGTCAGGGTATTAGAGAGGTCAAGAGCCGCAGAGTGAACGTCCACGGTGGATCGGGGTTTGAGTGTGGCCAGAAAAGGAGTAAGGGAGTCGTTGTTAATCTCCCCAAAGTTCCTCCTCAATACCCACTTGGTGTGATCAGACAGAGGGCCGATGGAGGGGGAGAAGGAGAAATCAAGGGGAACTGCAAAATGGTCTGACCACGACAAGGGAAAGGGGGTACCAGTTTGGAGGCGGGAGTCGTTGCTAAATACCCCATCCAGGGTGTGCCCAGCTAAATGGGTGAGACCAGTCAATAACTGCGGAAGGCCACAGGAGGATAAGGAGTCCAACAGAATGTCAGTGGAATTGTAATTTTCCAAGTGGAAATTAAGGTCCCCTAGGATGGTTAAACTAGGTCTATCAATATAGGGCTCTATGATCTTGAGGAGTTCTAGGCTAAACGCGGACCTAAGACCAGGGGGTCTGTAGATCAATATTCCGGTGAAGGAGATCGTGGGTGAGGGATTAAGAGTAAAATGCATCGCCTGAAGGCGTTCGAGCGGGGAGGACAGATGGACAGTCCGACATTTTATAGAGCTGTGGTACAATATCCCCAAGCCTCCTCCCACTCGACCCACTCTATCCATTCTGGCCAGGGAATACCCTTCAGGGATAGCATTTAACAGGTCCGGGTCAGACGAGTCCGTGGCCCATATTTCGGTGATAAAAGCCCAAGAGGGCTTTCTCTGTGAGATGAAATCCCTAAAGGAGATGTTATTTTTAACCAGTGAGCGGGAATTAATGAGGAAACCCGTGTGGACAGTGGTAGGCGACGGAAGTGCCCTAATGGATGGAGGGCAGCAGTTAGCCGAATCCAGGGCTTTATGCAGAGTAGCTGTGCCAATACATCCGCAAACAGGGGCGTTTGCAAGCATTTCAGGGGTGAAGGAGTAATGGCAGGACAGCTTAGAGGGTTTCAGTGCTCGCAGGGCAGAAAAGGAATATAGGGGTTCACCAGAGGCAAAGGAGGGCCTGGCCCCTGGCACCTCCTTGTCGCTGACGGGTGCAGACGGGCTGGACTCTAGCTCGACTCCGCGCAGCTGCGCGGAGCCATAACTAGTTGTTTAAATACTGGCGACTAGAGCGCCGAGCCAAGAGTGCCCAACTTAATATGGCCGCTGCCGATTTGCGCAGCCCGGGAGACTCAGCCCTTAGATCGGCCGAGAACCACCCAGGGTGCGTGAGTATGGAGATTGAATTAGTATCAGCGGATCAGAGTGCAAAATACTAAGTAGTCCGTGACACAACAAAGTGTGTTTAAAAAGGAGGAGAGCGCCACGATAAAATCCGTAAGCGCTGGGTGACGGGGGGGGTGGGGGGGGGGAGCGGACACAAAGGATCAACAAGCAGGAACAAGGTAAAAGTTTTAAAAAGCGCCATCTGAAACAATGCCTCCCGGCTACCGCCTCAGGAGATATATGAGCAGGACCATCAGGACCTAAGCTTTAAATGGCTACTGCATTTATGAAATCGTGCAAATGTGCATTGTAATTATCCACTAAATACCTCAATACAGGCAGGGTGATCTTCACACCTGAAAGAGATAGCGACTAACACTTGTTGTGAGAAAATACACCAGTTTTACATACTCGCCCTTACTCCACAACCATATAGATGGCTCAGTATTTATGTAATAAACAGATGCACTCAGCTGTCTTGTATGAGGTACTAAGGGGGCTAGGGGCAGCATTTTAGGCTTCTGTGCACTCCCGCCCGCGCCCCCGCCTGCCCCAACATTGCCCAGACCGCCTCCCGCCCTCCGGCCCGCCTTTGCCTTACCTGAGGCTCCGCTCCTCCGCCACTCCTCTTTTAGGCTTCTGTGCACTCCCGGCCGGGCCCCCGCCCGCCCCGACATTGCCCAGACCGCCTCGCCTTTGCCTTACCTGAGCCGCCGCGCTCCGGACTTCACCGCTACTCCTCGCCGCTCGTCACCGCTCCTCCCCGCCTGTCGTCATCACGCACATCTAGGTCGCGGTCAGCACTACGTCGCGGCCGGCGCTAGTTTTAGGGGACTACTTTGTTTTTAAATTTAAATTTTTTAATTTACGTTTTGTTTTTATTTTATGTCGCCTATGTCCATCTACACACCCTTAGGATTCCAACAATGTATTGGGTGTGTGGATTGGCGCTGTGGTTCCCGAGTTTACCTTGCCAAAAGGTTTCTGTTCTCTCTTTATAATAGTAGTATAGATTAGCCTCACCTCACCTGGTAACCACTCCGGTATATGAGACCCCGCCCTGTAAGGAAAATAAAGTCAATATTGAGGGGGGCCCAAACAAAATTCTGGATGTACTCTGTTTGGATAACTGGGACTCCATTAAAATCACCTTCACTAGGAAAAAACACCTCTAAAAACCAAACATTTTTCTCATGGCTGATGTTTATGTGATTTTGTGTGTCTATTTGAGCCATTCTAGTGTGTCACTTGTCTAAAAACGCTTTTCCAGATGTAACAGCAAAGCGTATTGTAGGCCTGGTGCCTAATGGGTATCGTTCTGATAGTGTGGCATTTCTTGAACATAGCTCCAGGTTTGTATACAACAGCGTGCTGGCATTAGTGTAGGGGTGCACTTCTCCTATATCTGTTTAACATGACTCGTATGGAGGTACCTTCAACAGCCTGCTATGTAAGTGAGTAAATACACAGCACCATTGTATTGCAGCGATGCGTATTAACTAAAAGAATATCATGAGCTTAAAGGATGAGCCTTATGTGCTGATATTCTGATGTTACAATTTCTCATCTCTCGCCATTGTATTACTTCTACGGAAAAAAATCCCATGTTTGAAGTGCCTAAACAAAACAAGCACAGCATTACTCTACACAGAAGCATGTTGCTACTACAAGATCCAAGTTGCTTACGGTGCTCGAGCAGTTATATTGATAGCATAGAGGATGTACACCTAGACCAGTCGGAGGTCCCGTATTGTCGGTACTCGGACCAGACTTGCGCTTAATAATAGAATGGCATTACTTTGTAGAGACACGTATTGTGATTCGAAATACGTTGGCTGCATAATAGTGTATTCATCTCTCATACGTGTGGCTAATATCCTTTAGCAAATGACTTGCAACACCCATCACATGTAAGAAGGGCGGCACTATCCTAGAGGGAACAGTGTTGTTGCAGAGTATGGGCGGTCCTACATGTTCCCACAGTTACGTGGTAATCGCACAAACAATGCCAAACATACAAAGCACTGAGCATTCGAAGGGCTGCTTAGGAGCCTAACCTCTCCGTCAGTGCCTCGGGATTCTCCCGAGATCGTGGGAGGTCCCGAGGCACTAGAGACACTCCATTTTGAAAACACGGACGCTAGAGACACGTAGCTTCACGTGAGTAAACTACAAGATTATGTCATCAATGGGGGACTGGTAGTTCTCAGTCATCAGTTCCTTTTTTTGATAGCGTGTCGAGACTACGGAAGGCAAAACATTGCTTTCTGTTGCCAAAGCTTTTTTTAAATTTATACGAGCGTGAAGTGATCACTCAAGCATTTTCTTTGATTATATCTACAGGCCACTTATACAGTTCTTAATGCATTCATTCAGTAAACATTTATTTGGTGTGGTATACATTGTACTTCTAGACAGACAATAACGTTTTGTGAAACCACTTCAATAATTGCGGAAAATCATCCAACACGTAACCGAGAAGCCATTACGCATCTTGCCGGATTTGTGAGTTCAAATCACTGATGGTAATAGATTAATAGAAGGTGTGACCAGAGCCAGCATGTAAATACAAATTAGCAGAGACCTCTATACAGGGCTCATCTCATAGTTGGATTGCGGTCATTATCTTGGTCTTATCAATATTCATTAGTTTTTTTGGTGTAGTTATCGGCCCATAACAGTAAAACTTAAGGACATATTGATTCGATTTTGGACCTCGTCCTACTGAGCGGCCAGCTACTTATGATAGCTCCAATAGTGTAAGCCTTGTAAAAACTAATTAGCAAAGACCCATGCATACCTTGTACGAATGTTCAGATGGATTAATGGATGAAGAAAACTCACAACAACATCCAAGGTATCGTACCATTCAGACCCTTGGTGTCACTGCGCAGTCTAAACACCCATTTTTGTTCTTTATTGAAAACAAACTTGGCTTTGTCCCTCACGAGGTGGTATGAATGGTTTTTCTAACACCTTCCATGAAAAGCCGTCTAGTAGATGATTAAATCCAGTGAAGTGCTTTGTGAGTTTAGTATTGGTCTTTTTGCAACGGAAGGTGCTTTTATGTTCTAGCATCCGCAATCTAACCTGCCGAGTTGTCATTCCAACATACCTGCAAGGGCACTGGTTCAAATAGACAAGATTGTCACTGTTACAGTTAGAAAAGCTTGTTTGTGTGCATGGCCTTGATATACCAGTCTGTCACGTAAATTGTGCCCTCGTTTGAAGTCAAAGAGAGGCATTGGTATTTTATCTTTGCTCATATTCAGAAAGAGCCAGTTTTTCCGAATGCACTTCTGGATCCCATTAGTAAGTGTACTGAACGTGTTGAAAAAAGTCAAATGCCCTAATGGTGGTTTTTCAATTTTGGGTTCCAAGAGCGCATCTCTATGGTTGTTGGTGGTGCGCTTATAAGCCTGTTTTATGAGTTTCTTAGGGTACTTCTTTTCCAATAGTTGATTGGACAGATTGCTCGCATTGTGTCTGTACTTTTCAGTTGTAGAACAGTTACGTCTTAACCGTAAAAACTGGCCAAACGGCAAGTTATCCCGCCTTCAGGTGTTGACTATCGTCTCGTAAGAGAGAATTGCATGCTATTGGTTTACGGAAGAGTTCACTTTCCAATCCTGTAGATGTCACAGATTGATAAATCAAGAAAAGATATCCTAATCTTGTTCACCTCCAAGGTAAACCTAAGAAAATCGTTTTGAGTGTTAAGCCATGCTTTAAATTGTATGACTGATTCCAAATCTCCACGCCAAACTACGAGAATGTCATTGATATATCGCTTCCATAGTCTGATCGACTTATGGAAGGGATTCACGTTGTTCAGTACGTGTACTTGTTCAAAATTATGAACACAGGTTTGCCAGACTTGACACAAAAACGCTCCCCATACTTGATCCAGACACCTGGAGGTAGTTTCCTCAAATTTAAAAAAGTTTCCTTTCATGGCCAAGGGTGTCAGTGTCATGAAAAAATGGACTGGAGTGATCGAGCTCAAGTTAGTATCGTTCAAGATGGTCGAGATAGTATCCAGCGTCGCTTCCTGAGGTATAGATATATAAAGGAATTTGACAACGAAGAAGACCAATAGGTCACACTCCGAGTCGAATTCCACTGTGGGTAGCAGCGGTAGTACATCTTTTGTATGTTGCAGATACGTTGGCATCTTCTTTACCATTACTCATATGTTTTTATTCAATGAGTATGCCTTTTGGGTTGTTACACATTGTTTTTGTGGTATTGAACCAGTTTTTGTGCCCTTCTTATTTGGACCACCAGATTTTGTTTGTAATTAATAGAAAGAATGACAACACAAAATTATACATTTGCTGATTAATCTCCCTGCCTTCAACTGCGTTAGGTCATAAGATACCCTTTTACCACTTGTGCTCTGTGCTACCACCAGAAACAGACTGTATTAATCCTGACAATTATATGCTTGACCAGGGGTACAACAAGTGATTACACAGAAAACCAGAAGCAGCAAAACAATACCAAAAGATATGACTTATGAGAAATGTCACAAAGGTTGAATTTCCCCGCAATATACAAAAGAGAAATTAAAAAGTTTAAATAAACCAAACTAATTATGTGGACTACAAATCTGACCGACGTTCTGTTACTGGGAGATGCCAAAACCTTTGAGACGCCACCGACCAGCACTGCAGAGTGGAGAGTAACATGTACAAATACTACTAATTTTGCCGACCTATTGGCACACCAAACTAAAGATGCACAAGGGCGTTTAACATGGACACTACTAAAAGTTTTGGCCCAATGCACTGAATAGCATTTAAATTGTCTCAAAACAGCCGGCATCAGAATGCATCCGAAAGTAAAACAGTCAGCAATAAAATAAACAGTGCGTGCCAATGTCAGGTGCCAACAGACCAGATTCCGGCACGGGATTCCCCATTTTTGATGCCAGAAATGACTGTTTTCACTATCCCGCCTGTAATTGCCTCTCCTTCAATAGAAGGGAATGAGAGAAATACAGTCCCCCAATTATATTTTTTTAAATCTCCCACTTTCCTCTTCTAAAATGTTGAGATTTAAGCATAGTCCATAATTTGTATAACTTTCAGGACCATATCTTATGCTTCAAATGAATGTCATACAAATCTAGGTATAAAAGAGTAATCATTCACTTGAAACAGAGATCACAAGTTAGATATGTATGTGTTAACCACTTTTCTTTTCATTGTTAGTCCCTTAGTAAGAAACACAATTAGAATCTCTATCCTTGCTAACATACTTGATTTCAATGTATTTTAAATTTTTACTAAACTGGATGGCTATTGCCTTAGTACATGTGATGATATAGAATTAGCAGTCAGAAAGATGTACTAGAAATGTAGACATACTTCCAACATTCAACGAATGCCTTTTTGTCACTTTCCCTTGTTTGATATGTAAGCAACGGGAGATAGGATACTAAATTTCCATGAAGTACAAAATAATCATTCAACGTTACATGAAGTGATACAATTTATAAGTAAGCGAGAGCTACATTAGGTAGAGTAAATAAAAGACACCACTGAGGTTTAGCTTGTAAACGAGGGTTAAATGAAAACCTATTAAGGAACTTCAATATGATGCAAAGTTTGCCATAAAGTAATACAAGCTTATTGAACTTTGTATATCTAAAAAAACGATTAGTCTAGATGTTTGATGAAAAGGTGTAGATAGCCTTTTGAAACTTGCATAATGCAAACAGTATGACAATGATACATTCTACATTTGTTGTGTAAAAGTTGTAATTTGTAATATTCTACTACTACAGCCCTGAGTAAGCAGGATTAGTGTGAAACTCAAGATAGCTAGAATATCTGAATCCGAAGATGTAAATGATAAAGAAAAAAAATGTACTAATTGAGTTATCATTAAAAAACGATTGTTTTTATTTTAAAGTAAAGCTTCAAGGTAGGTTCTTCTATAACATTCAGATTCAGTTTGTGTTGGAGGACCACCTAGAGAGAACATGGTGGATAATAGAGAGCTCCACAGTAGTGAGCTCAATATTTCCCACACTTCTTTCCTTCCTTTGAACAAATGCAAACAGATGTCTGTTGCTTGCTAAGGGATTTTAAAATTGCTTAATTACCAAGAAAATGTATTGACAGCAGGGGCATCTTGCAAACTCTGATCTCTATTACCATATAACTTACTTGGGAATGATTGCTTGAGGTTTCTGCTTTTTCTTGGGATTTTTCTCTAGCTAATCTAGCAGCTTCTTTCACTTCTTGAAATTTTTCTGCAAACTAAAACACAAGAGAGAAAAAGTTACATGAAGTACTCATCTGTAACAAGGGAAGAACGTGTTTCAATATTGTTCAAAGCACACTCATTAACATTGTATTATCTTACTTTGAACAGCACTTCTGTAAAGTGGTTCGTGGAACAATTCAATTAAAAATATACAACGTATTTCAGATAAAAGAACTAATAAACCCTACAACACTGCAAAATTATAATAAACTAAAACAACTATTTCCTTGAATCCATAGCAATAATCTTGCTGTATCAAAATCATAGACTGGTTAAATACTATTGAAGTTCGATACTTCAGGTAGAAAGCAAATATTGAGAGATGGTAAAAATTATTAGGATCCAAGGGATTTACATATTTTCAACATTTTCCAGGTATCCTTCGTAATAGTATTTGGAGTAATCCTTTTTCCCTCTACATGACACATTGAGCAAGAAAACGAAAATTTGCTTTAAAATTCATCACAGCCTGGATAATTAGAACATCTGCCAGACTGGCTTGTAGATGACCCACATCTTTGGGAGAAAGGCTCTATTGGTAACATGCCAAATAGAAATTTAATTTTGGATGGGGCAAGATGGCAGCTGCGTGAGCGTTGTGTGCAGCCGCCTTTCCTTCCACTGCAGCTTTTCTGTATTGAATAGAAGAGGAAGGATGCTGTAACTCATGGATTTCATGAATTTGTACTTACTTTGAAACTGGACCGGAAAGCCGATGAGGCTGCTGTCGGAGGCCGGCATCCTGACGGTGCAGGCTCTAAGACTCTTATTGGCGGCGGTGTCCGCTGCTAGACGTGAGGTGTTCCAGAAATCCAGAGGGTCATGCCAATATATTGTTTCTGCAGAAGGAGCATTTGCTTTCTCCGTGGTGAAGCGCAACATTGTAGCCGTTGCTACTGATATGCTGCCGAAAGGGAAAACGCTGGTGAGAGATTCCAGCGCGACAGGGGAGCCAAAGGGACTTCTCTAAATCGGCGAGCTGCTGCGGAAGGGTGAAGTCTGAATCCAAGCCTGGCTGCAAGCAGCTCTCTGCAGGCCAGTCTGAGCAAAGATGGCCCATCCAAGGAGGAACCGGGGGAGAACAAAACTGGGGAACGGAGGATATAGAGAGTCACTAGACCCAAACAGCCGACAGTACCTGGGATGTTTGCTGGTCAGGGACTCTCATGCACTTCGAGAGAAAAGAATTCACCTAAAGGTAAAAGTAATTATGTTTCAAAAACCAACAGTGACTGTGCTAAAATAGCTCCAACAGGAGTGTCATCAAGTATTTTACCTCTTAGTTTAGGCAGGATTCTCCCAGGGGCAGGATTCTCCCAGGGGCAGAGGAATCAATCAGCTTTGCTGCTGGATCTGACACCACTCCTTGGAATAATTTGGATATTACAATGAAGGGCTAGTAGAGGAGGTGCCACAAGATGAGAGCATTCTACAGCAAGGGTAGGGGAGGATAATAGTATGATGCAAGCTCTAGCTGTACCCCCGACACACCAGCTTCTAAAGGGCTACAAGGAGCTTTCACCCAGGAGGATGGGGAATTGTAGGGACACCTGACTGTGAAAAATTCTACTCGCTGATAGATGATTCGGATTTATCTATTAACAGCGGAAAGGATAAAACAGACAACTATTTTACTGAGGAGGATAGTGGCAACCCTCCAGAGAAGCCGGACACCCAAAATCGCATCCCAATTCATACGTAGAAGGGGCGGATAAGGACAAAGGCTTCACATCGGATAATAGTCAAGCCAGTTGAAATTGGATTACTATGCCTCCCATTTTGAGAGAGGAATGGAGGATGAGTTTAGCACTCAAACAGAGAACACAGAAACCGCTGTAGAAACTAGCAATGACTTGGGGGCCCAGGTATCCCACCCATCAATTGACTTAATATATGCAACATTGAAACAAATGAAGGCAGAGGCACGCCAGGAACATAAGAGGGCCCACTTGGCTACTAAAAAGCTACAGGGTGCAGTGCGTAAAGTTAACAAGGCCTGCACAGAAATCTCCGAGCGCACCACAGCACTGGAAGAATGCATTGTTCAATTAGAGGCCAGCGCGGAAAACTCGGACAATGAGAGTAGAATGACTGATGTCCTCTGGAAGCTCGAGGACTTTGAAAATAGACAGCGACAGAACAATCTTCGACTTCTTGGGATCGCAGAAGAGGCAGAGGGGGATGATATTTGTGGCTTTAATTTGAGGCTTCTTAAGGAGGCCTTCCCTGACGTGGCTCATTGGAATTGGGAGGCAGAGGTTCAAAGGGTGCATCGGTATCCCTTGATGCTTAAGAAGAGGCCAGGTGAAGATGAAAGAGTGCTATTCTTATATTTTTTGGCAATTTTCTCCTATGACAGTCCATATTTGAAAAGGCCAGGCCCGATGCAGGGAGGGCGGCAGCAGGGCCCTCTTTTTTCATGCGGCCTGACTTTTGTCACACCACGGTGGAGAGGAGATGGCGACTGTCTGTTAATCATGCCATTCCAGAAGCTAGGATGTGAACTTTTTTTAATGAACCCGGCCAGACTTAAGGTTATATGCAAGGACTCAACTAGAGTATTTGTGTCGGAGATTCAGGCCCAGGAGTAACTACAGGAACTCTATAAGAAATGAGCTTTGATCGAGACTTACAATGTTAGCAAATTAGGTGTTGCTGATCCATTTTCTTATGTTTTTTCCTCTTCATACTTTTGGTCTTTTTTGGTAAGAGGCGGCTAGGGGCACAACGGATGGTCAGGGAGGTAAGGGGGGGGGGCTGTTGAACACCTGGTATTTTGGTTTGGTATGTTTCTGTATGGTGATGGTAAATGTTTGGGAACTGCTGCTTGCTTTCAATGAGGAAAATTTGAATTGCATCTATTAACCAGTTTACCACAGCAGACATTCTGCTGCGGTGCGGAGGTTCGACGCAGTGGGCGGGGCAGCATCGGCCCTTGGTCGTGTGCAGCACCCGGGAGGCAGTGCCGTTGGCTGACGCGAGCACACAACAGGTTAATATGTGTGGGCTAAATGATCCCCAAAAAAGGAGAATCAGCCTTGATCTTCGATTCTTGAAGGCAGATATCTTATGTCTTCAAGAAACTCATATTGAATGTAGCAGGAAAGGGGTTTTAGAAATGGAGGGGTATTAACTAATTGCAAATACAACACAAGAAACTCGGACAAACGGTGTGGCGATACTGGCCAGAAAGGGAATGGGTTGTTTCCCACTTGCACTCGCTGATAACATGGGAAGATGGGCTATTGTGCAAATGTGTTTGGATAACAAAATACTTACTCTCTGCACAGTGTACAGGTCTGTGTTGGATGACCCTGCACTTTACGAATGGCTGAAGGTGGAGCTTGTGGGGTGGCTCGTTCCTTTGCTATTATGCGGAGATCTGAATATCAACATGAGCTGCCAGGTCGCCACCCGTAGGGGCACGTACCGAGGGCGCAAACCTAGAGTTTTAAAATCACTTTCACAACTTAAGTCATTGCATGGGTTAGTAGATGTATGGGCAGAGGAAAAGGAGTGTGATTCGGATTTTACGTATTTTTCTGCACCACATCAAATGCACGCAAGATTGGCCTACTTTTTTGTGTCACACAAGCTTTTTTTAGGCTGTATGATAAGCAAATTCCCCAAAGTCATGTCAGACCTCAATCTCCTGGTGATTGAACTAGGTATTAAGGGCAAACCCTTACAGACATGGTGGACATTTAATAGGACCCTATTAAGGGAAGAGGGGTACACACAGCAATTGATGGATTGGATTCCGAGATTTATCGAGGAGAACCTAGGGAGCACTAATGTAGGTACAGTTTGGGACACACTAAAGGCAGGGGTCAGAGGAGAAACATATGGGTATGAATGGGAGGTGCAAAAAAAAAAAAAGGACAAAATCTTACTACAGTACTGTGTATGAGAATTTGGGTAAAGCAGAAAACGAGCTGATGGAGGTATTGTCTGCAGAGGGTGAATCGGAGGCAGCGCAATCAAAGATTACTATTGCCAGATCTGCCATCACTGAGATATCTCTCAAAAAGACGGCTAGTAAATATATGGCTTGGAGGAGTAGGATTTACGAGAACAGCGAGAGAGTGGGTCATATGCTGACTATACACACTAGGGCGAAAATGGTTCAAACCCGGGTCAGGGAAAGTAGAGATCCTGCTGTTGGTCTAAGCTATCTCTCCTCACTTGATAACTAATTACAATGGATGAAGTAAGTGAGGCTATAGATTCCCTTCCATCAGGCAAAGCCACAGGCACTGATATAATTCCAGGGGAATTTTATAAAAAGTTTAAGACTCAGCTTTCGGCACTTATGTTGGAAGTATTCCACAGAGCACAATTAGATCTGGTAGCCCCTGACTCCTGGAAATATGCGAACATCATAGTCTTTCTTAAAAAAGGCAAACCTGCCACGGAATTGGGTTAGTATCTGCCAATCACGTTGGTGAATACCGACGTCAACATTTACTCTAAAATTCTACCAAAAAGGTTAGTCACAGTCATTTTGAAGCTGGTTTTCCCTTTTCAGCATGGGTTTGTACCAGGAAGGGGCCCAACTGAGCATATTCGACGCATAATTAAGCTTTTTGATTATGCTAGGGTTGCAGGAGATCCTATGGCTGCAATACTACTCAATGCTGAAAAAGCGTTCGATAGGGTTTCCTGGCCCTTTTTATGGTTAATTATGGAGAGGAAAGGTTTGGGTAAATGCTTTATTGGAGCAGTTAAATGTTTGTACCAGGAGCCTGTGGCTAGGATAGCTATGAAGACTGCTACATCTGATGTAATCAAAATTTCCTGTGGCACACGGCAGGTGTGCCCCTGCTCCCCGCTACTATTTGCGTTGTACATAGATCCTCTAATTAGCTAAATTGTTGAGAATAATAAGATATTGGCTGTCCAATGCATCGGCAGGGACACAAAGATACTAGCATATGCAGATCTTGCTACAATAACAGCTAACCCACTCAAGGCTATCAAGGAGGTGGAAAGGAAGGCCAATGATTCTGGAAACATTTCTGGATACTTTCTCAACAGGAATAAGACAATGATTGTTAAAAATTCCAGAGCATGTCTGAACGATACAAGAGTAGTGGGAAATGCCAGATACTTAGGGGTTGAGATCTCTGCTAACATGGATGAAATTATGCAAATTAATCTGGAGCCTCTGTTACATAAGACTAAAGCCGATTTTAACAGAATGAAATATCTTCATCTTAAACTTTTAGGAAGGTGCAATGCCATTAAGATGCTATTTTTGCCCAGAATGTTATACTTCTTTAGAGCTATTCCAGTGGAAATAAACATGGTCTGTTTTTCTATATTTAACCAATTAATCTCGAAATTCTTGTGGGCCGAGAAACGCCCCCGTAGAGCGCTAAGATACATGATCCTTTCCAAAGATAGGGGGTGGTGGTCTGTTTCCAACCTCCAGATTTACTACTGGGCTGTAGCTTTACAACATATGACTGAACTGCTGGGAAAGGAGAGTGGAGTAACAGAGGAAACACCTCAATATGTAGGATAGTATTAGGGGCAGAGGCCCATGGCTGTCTCATGCGACACATTGATTATGCCTACTTTAAGAGAGTGAAATTTAAGATCTTGCTGGGAGCATTCAAGATGTGGACGGCAGTAAGGAAGTAACTTAAAATGAATAAGATATAGATATACCCCTCTGGCAGATAACTACTTATTGCCGGAAATTTTCCGAGATGGATATATGAAGATAAGGATGGTTAGGAGTATCCGGTATATAGGTGACCTTAAGGTGGATGACACAATGCACTCGTTTGATGTAATTAAGAGGGAATTTGGGATTGGAAATAATTTTTTCAAATTCCTACAAGTGAGGGACTATCTATTTAGGAAAGCAATTGGGGGTCATAAAGTCCCCTTACTGGAGCTGGCTCTAGGGGCTCTTTCACCAATCTCCAAATTGTATAAATTACTTAGCAATTTGATGGAGGACGACCTCACAAATCATACCGATCGCTGGCAGGAATTGGTGCAAGCAGGGGTAGGGGAGTGTGAGGATTCTTTATTATTGAGCCAGACTGCATTTTTTTCAGCTAACTTACAAGTTCAATGTTTTAAAACTTGGCTGAATCTATATATTACTCCAGTGAGGCTCTCTAAATGGGGATGCTCCTCCGGTATACACTGCTCCTGCTGCAGCTGCTTTGCCGCAGACAGTATTCATATGTTCGCAACCTGCCACAGATTATCAGTTTTGGTGGGTGAAGTGGGCAATTATATCAAGAACATGCTTGGGTTTGAGGTGGATCTCACGCCCTAAGTCATTGTGTTGGGAGTAAGTAATCAAGAAATGACAGACCCAAATCGGGCTCTGGTCTTTGCTGCGATGGCAGTGTTTAGACTATGCTTGGCTACTGTCTGGTTAGATTTTAAAAAACCTCAGTACATTGCTGGTTGGGGAAATTGTTAGCCACCTATCGCTGGGAGAAAGCGATATTTGCACGTTCTGGTTTAAAAACAAGAAAACGGGGCTTGAAATGTGGGAACCGATAACCAATTGGACCAATGAGGCTACAACAGCATAGCTAATCTTCGGGTGAGACACTAAAGATAGCTTGTTAAATATTTGTTATTATATACCAAACTCTAAGGTCTAGAGCACATATAGATGCAACCCGAATTAGCGCTTTCTTTGGTTTCGTGGGGATGGGGGGGAAGGGGGTAGGTTAGGGGGCTTGGGAGGGGTATAGTCTAGAAGGAAGGGAGGGAGTTAAGTTAAATAACCGACCTCCTGTACAAACGCATCAAAATGTATACTGCAGAAATGTAACATCTTTAGGCTTATTGTATGTGTTGGATGTCTAAATAAAGATGTTTAAAAAAAGGAATTTAATTTTCAATGTTTTGACTATCAGTGGTTCTACAGTATTGTAACAAAATGGGTTCTGCCCATGTAATCCAGCTGGGTTTTTGCTCACTTGATTTTGGACTCATTGCGGGTGAGCCTCACAAATGGGGACTCACCCACATTAAATAGATGGCACATGTTTACCGTAAGGGGCGCTTGGCTGATTACAAGTGAGCACAATTGTTAGGGTTGGGAGTGTGAGACTACTATAGTGCGCAGCCTGGTAACTGCGCACAGGCAGCCTGGCCCAGAGGTGACTATGCAGGGTTAGAGCTTGAACTGGGGTAGACCTGATCATAGTGGACACTCATAGGGAAAGTCATTGTGTTTAAATGTCTTGTCCATAGTGACACTTTTTCATACACATGGGGGAAATCTGCTTTAGAGTGCAGTTTTTCTTCCCTTTGGTCTACAAAGGTCATCAACAGAGCAAACTGGGATGAAAGGTATGCACTACTATCAATTCTGCAAGTTCCAAGAAGGTATATATACATCTCATGGGTCATTCAGAAATGTCATATTTGTCTGGCTCTGCTCCGGATCATAGCCAGTTCTTTTGTCACCATGCTGGGCCAAGGTAATTCCATTGCTTTCAAGCAGGAAGAATGAAGGCTGCTGTATCAATACCAGGAAAGGTACACTAGACAAAGGAGGGAGTCCAGAACTCTGGAGCCAAAAACAGGAGGGGGCTCCTCTTTGAAGTTTTGGAGAGAAAGGCCCTGGTAGTTATGTCAACGAGGGGCAGAGTCAAGGCCATAAGAAGAGATGTGAACAGTGACTGCAGGATGGCATCCTCTTGAATTGTCTCAGTATGCTGTGCAAGAGGGTTGAAATGGGGCGGAGATGTGATGTGGCACCCTAGAATTGGCAAGGGGTGTCTGGCTTCTAGAACTTTCCACCCTCACTAAAAACTGCCCTGCCCAATTAGGAGAGAGTATTTTTTGTTGGAGCTGTGTACAGGGACTGGATGGCGGCAGCTATGGGCATCTGTAGAAGAAACCCCCTAATCCCCTCTTGGACTGAGGACTCAGACTACAGTTGACTCCAGGACCTGTGGGTTAATTTCCAGGGCCAGGGAAGCTGGTCCTCTATCACCCAGTAGAAATTAAGAACTGTACCTATGCACCTAGGGGGAAATAATCACAAGACAAGAAAAAGGCTGGTGCAGAGAGCAAGTGTAATCAGCTCCCTAGAAAATGGGCCAGCCTAGAGGACTAAAGAAAATGCTCCAGGTGTCTAGGCTCACCATCAGATGCAAAGTGAGCCCAGGAACATGCAAAGTGAGCCCAGGAACATGCAAAACAGCCCAACAGTATCAGAGATATCCAAGGAAAAAGGATTTGACCTTTGACCGCCAGCGAGTGCATGGAGCTCTACTGCCTGAGGTTTCTAAAGCCCCAGGGTGGGCCCAGGTGTCGCTGAATGGAGCCTTTTCAAATGTATTACCCTGGAGAGGGCATATGTGTGGTTTAGTCCAACAACCTAATATTGCACTCTCCCACCTAGAATAAAACATCACTCAAAGCATCCCTATAATGCATCAATTCAATAGTGCCCCAAGGGACAGAGGTATGTAGGCACTCGTTTGCGATTACCAAATATCAAAGTTTTGCGAACTGCTATTTGGTAAACATGTATAACAAATGTGTGTATTACACATTTTGTGATTCCCTGTGGGTCTCAAATAGACTTTGCTCGTGTATATTAATGAGGTAGATCTAGGTTTTTGACCCATTGGGAATCACAAAAATCACAGGGGGATGGCCTGCTGGGGTCAGCAGACCACCATGTTTGTGATTGCGGTTTAATAAAGCCATTTTTACATTTTTTTATAAATGCAGGCTATTTTCCTTAAAGGAATATAGAATGAAAAACGTTTCAAGAGCAGGCAGTAGGCCCTGGGACCACTGCCTACTCTTCAAAAATGTTTTTATAAACATTCAAAAAGAGGGAGGAGTCCCAAAGGGACACCCTTCCATTTGCAAATGGGTTACCACATACTTGAAATAGAAGGTAAAGTGCACATGTTTTGCCATGTAATTTCAGTCACAATATATTCACACATACCACTGCGATTCGGAATTAAGAAGAGACACGCTCTAAACACGCCCATTTCTAATACCAAATGGCAAACGCAATTTGCGATTCACTAATAGATTACTTAATGACAATTGGGCCACTGCAAATTTAAAAATGCCTTTTAACGTTTGCAAATGGCCTGATTCTGTGAATTGAGAAGCTGGTGAATGTAAAAAAGCTTGGTGTATCTGGCCCAAATTCTAGCTTAGTATAAAATTGGCCTAAGCTTTGCTAAGGAAATGTTCTCTCAGTCTAGTTTATAATGGGGTACGTTATGGCAACTGCAACAATGATTTTAAAATACATTTCCCATTAGTTGCATACAAAAAAAGTGTTCATGAAAACCCAAATTTCTAATCCAAATGCTGAATTATGACTAGTTCTGGACAACATTTTATTGCGTTGGAGTGATCGGACTCAATTTTGCATTACACTGAAAGAAGTGAAAATTATGTAATTATACCAGTTCGTATTATTTTGCGTAATTTCAGGCAAAATGCCACCGAAGTGCTCAGGAACAGATTAAATGTCTGCTGGATGCTGTTCCTATTAGTGCTGTTTTCTTAGTGCAAAATACATCCTCTAGTCCATTTTGGACATGAAGGTCCATTTTGCGGCAATAAAACAGCACTAAATGCAGTGCTAGGCATCTCCAAGTAATTCCGAGTAATCTCGCATAATTTTGCTGTCATTTTGAGTAATTATGCTACAGGAAATTACGCAGGTTGGCCTAATTTTGACCTTGCATGCTTCAAGCGCTGGTGATACGACACGCACATTGTCTTAGTGAAATGTGCAGTAACACTAATAAGGATTTGTATCTACTATCTGTGGCTTTTTCCTAATAGCCTAGTAAACAAAACCTGGTACCAATTTCCCAAGATAGACTTTCAAGATCCTTTTATTCCTGAATCATTTATTCAGTTTGAGAACCTTGAACTTCCTTACAGTGCGAATTCAAAAGTGACTTCAAATTAAAAAAGAAATAACAATTAATCTGAAAAATAATTGGCAGAATCTTAAATACTTTTATTGAAATTTCCCAGCAACTGCAACATATAAAAACGATACCAAACCCTCCAGGTTGCTGCAGCACAAGTACACAAATGAATCGTCCAGTGGTAATGTCAACAGAATCCAGAATGTAGACTGCAAAGAAGAACACTCCGTTCAGAAAGTCAGAGGGGCCTTAACTAGCCCCACCCAGCTCCCAAAATGTCCCAGGACTCTATTCGCCACCTGAATCCCCCCCACTTCACACCCCTTCGTTGTCAGTCCACTGAGTCTATACCTTTGCAAACTTTCGAGGCAGCCCTGCACACAGTAGATCGGTTCCTTTGCCCGCCGACACCTCTCTATGGTTGTCTCCCAGTCCTTCAACATCAGAAGCACTGTAAAAACCCAGTATCTCACGACATCCCTCCTGGCCAATGCCACATTGCAGAGCAAAAGCGTGCATCTATCCAGCGTCATCTCACACCAGATTGCCAAGCTACCAACCGGTGAGTGAGCACCACAGGTTCTCACCTGCCCGAGAGCCTACTGTGGACCCATTCCCAGAAGGGCCTCACTCGCGGGCACTCCCAAAGCATGAGCATTAGTGTACTCTGCTGTCCACATCCCCTCAGTCACTGATCACATTCATGCCACCATATCACACAGAGGCATGTGCAGATGTAGTATGCTTGGTGCGGCAGCTTTAACTGAATGCGCAGGAACTCTGCCCGGATAGCAAACTCCCCGAGATACCTGCAGGCCACTCCCCACTTATCCTTGAAGCAACATAAATCCCTCTATTGCTCTAGCAGCCACTGAGGCAGGCCTGAGTATTTCCAAGAAGGAACTCCTCTACTTTGTTAATATACAAGGAAAAAGGCATCAGCCAAGAGAAAATCCCTGGCAAACTCACTTAATTACTGAGAATGATTCCATTAGCAATCCCTGCGGACTCCATCGGATTGCATAATTTCCATCATTTAGACGTTTGAGCACCTTTTATAGATCTAATGGGACATTCATTATTCCAACACAGTCAAGGACAAGGAGTTTATTAAAAGAGGACCATAGATCCACAGAAGCCACAAAGAAAGACTACCTTCCAAGTGTGACATTCTTCCTTCCTATCAAGGTGAACCAAAAATGTGATACTCCCCTTTTTCCTGAAATCTGCTTGAGTGGGAAAAGAGGTTTGGTTTCCAAGCCGCTGTTTATGCTTTAGAGATAATTAATCTTTCAAGGATTTTCTGTGTGGTACCATTTAAGTCAACTGGGTGATATTTTATTGAATCATTCCTACATTCCCTCCTTCTGCCCAGCCACAATCCCTCCTCATGCTTAGCCAAAAATAGGCAATACAAGCTCCTTTCATTATAGCATTTAGCTAGAAAACTAATATACGGCCCCCAAACCCAAGGTTCGGACTTCGGGTCAGCTGATATTCTGACTTGGTCTGGCACGAAGCCCCAGGTTTGACTCTGAATAGCATTGGACATATCATGTAATAACATAATGTGCATTTGTAAATGGCATGTTCACTCAGCGCCTGGACGCCTGAGGGCAACTGTAGCGCTTTATAAATCTTATTTTCATTTCATTCATTTCATTTCACTCAGAAGCGAATCTTGGTGCTTAATAACAGATGTTTATTATAAGTCAACTCATTGATACCAACCAATGTGAGAAGTAGTTGCCTTTCACTTTCTGCAGTGCATGAAACGTTGAAGAACTCTATAGCATGTGCAGGAATGATAACACTAATGTCCATGTACAAGAATGAAAAATAAACATACCAGCTATGCTTACAAAAAGCCCCAACTCCTTGTTACGTAGGCCAGGCTCCATCTTGGACAAACCATGTAAGTCGCTTTCTTTCACGAAGTATACAGAATCATTGTCATGTCAGCCATTTGACACAGATGTAATCTGACCGTATCTTTCTAAAAACTATGAAAGCGTCAAGTCACTGGAATAGTGACAGCTAGAACACTTGATGAGACATTCGTCAGGACCAAATGTCTACTTTACACCATATCAACGTTAAATAAGAAAAATTCAGACATATGGCCGAAATTATGTCGTATGAATCTACATCCTTTCACCTTATATGTTCATAAGGAATAATCTGGGACGCACACCTTGATGCACATAATCTATGTCAGACATTCCTAAACTTATGTCAGAAATTCCAATTTCCAATAAGATTTAATATACATCGGCAACCACTTGTGAGGAGATCCCATTCACTCAGATTATCACACGAGATTCTGCCAGAGATTCTCATACCCACTGTAAGCACACTTTGCAGAGGCTACATCTCACCGAATGCTGATAAAGTGGAGTCTTGGAGGAAGACCGCAGCATATGTTTGGGAACAGGGTCTTCAAGCCTCCGCTGATAAAGACAGCCTTTTCTATCAACAATTTATGCACTGTGCCTCTTCCTCTTAAGAAACTCTAGAATGCAGGTTGCTCTGCCTTCCATGCTCTTTTCGTATAGCGCATAGAAGTAAGCATTTGGGTGTTCGGTTTTAGATTACATTTTAGCCATCCTAAAAATGTACATTTTATTTTCGTTAATTATAATGTGCCTTCTTGCTGTTTTTAGAATATTCCCTTAAGTTGTTTCAGATGTACTGAGGAACAGCAGTGTTCATTCTCCTTAGTAATCTGTGTGAACCGTGTAATGGGAGACCACCAGTTCCGGTGCTTCAGGGTTAAAGACATAGGAGAAATGTAACTTGTGTCCAATCTAGTAGTAGTAATAGTAGTAGTAGTAGTAGTGCGGGTTGAGCAGTGCAAGGATTCATGGGGAGGAGGTAGGTGTAGATCGAATACAGGCTCAAAAATAAATATGCATCCACGTCCAGCAAGAAATGATTGCCTAGTCCCAATATGTGCTTTTATGAATTTAAAAAAAAAGTTGCATTTAACACAAAGTGCAATATGGCACACCAGAAACTAGAACACCGTTTATATAAGGCAGGCATGCTAGCGATAATCTTGTCAGCTCGAGTCCACTCCCTCAGGGATCCTGCCTGAGCCCCACGCTCTTCAATGTATACATGTCCCCCCTGATTGAACTGATATCATCCTTTAAGATTAACACCATCTCTTATGCGGATGATACGCAGCTCATCCTGGTGCCGGATGATGATACAACAGAGGCTGAAGAAAATTTAAAAAACTGCCTCTCAGCCACCTTTAAATGGCTGAGCAACAATCACCTGAGGTGTAACTCAGGAAAAACTGAAATTCTGCCTTTTGGCCAATGTAATCATTTTAGTCCCAAGCAGTGGTGGCCTAAAGATGCCACCGTTCCCCCAAACACAATCAATGCAGTCAGGAATCTAGGGATCAAGTTCAATGCTACTTTGTCCTTTAAACAACAGGCCCTGGCCGTGGCAGGCACCTGTTTTAGCATCATAAAAGGCCTGAGAACATTTTTTGACCTACTACCACTCCCAGCCAGAAAAATGGTGGCGGTGGCACTTATAACATCTCGGCTGGACTACTGTAACAGTCTATATGCAGGTACTAACAAGGCGGTTATGCACAAGCTGCAGATGGTCCAGCATGTAGCAGCCAGACTGGTGCTGAGATGGCATAGGAGATCATCGGCCACAGTGGCGATGGATGCCCTCCACTGGCTACCGATTCACAAGCGGGTACTGTTCAAAGTCCTACTGATCACTTTTAGAGCCTTTCATTCGCGAGGGCCCAAATACCTTCAGAGGAGCTTTGAGCGATACCTACCATCACGAAATCTGAGATCCTCAGGCGCAAACCTGCTGACCATTCCTACCTTTAGACTAAAACCAAGGGAGGGAAAGCTCTGGCGGTTTTGGGTTCAAGGGCTTGGAACAAACTTCCCCCACCCCTTCGTCAAACCACCTCTGAATCAGTATTTGGGAAACTATTAAAAACCTGGATCTATAGCCTGCCAGACACACTGTGTAAAGGTTTAATCTGAAATGACGGGTCCACCTAGATGAGCAGTTGATCCAACGCCTCCCATCCGTCTGGTTTCTCAGCGCCAAGATGCTCCCTGGAGTGATAGCCGCGCTATACAAAAGCACCATTACATTACATTACTTTCCATTACAAGTATTGGGTTTAATCCTCATTTACATGTGACATCCAAACTAGGCTCTACTAGTGGGTAAACGTCGTTTACAACGCGGTGTTTACACCGCACGACCTTTACCGCGCTGCCATTACAACGCAAGTAGTTACTAAGACTTGCGCTGGATGGCGCTGTTGGTTAAGGAATATTGTAATTTTATATTCCAACACCTTCCCTACTGTTACGTGGACTGGTGTTGGAATATAAAATTATAATAATCCTGAATCCGCTCCCTCCAACACAAGTCGTTGTAACGACTTGCGTTGTAAAATCCATGATGTAAAGTACCGCGATCAAAATGGTCGCGTTGTACTATCATACATCCCCGCTATTGAGTTCAAGTCTTATAAGTTGCTTCTAAAAGCCATTGTGTCCTTGCACCACAGCATGTCAGAGTAAGTTCCCCCAAGGCCAAATAGGTCAGTGTCTTAATCTCTCTCATTGGAGTGATGGTTCAGTGTCTCCAGCAATGTGTCTCTGGCCCAGAAGTGAGCAGAAGCCGGGATGCTGTGGTCAAGTTGGCAGATTTATATGGCACTCCTCTGGTCATTTGGAAAGTTTGTCTACATCCGGCTGCATGTTTTCGGTGCTCCCAGATTAAGGGAGTTAAATTGTTGCTCTTTTCTTTGTGGGTCATGACCTGCTTCTCATTCATGGTTGCACACTAGTTCACGAGACAGTCATTCCACTTCACCACAGCCCTCTCCTGGCAGACGTTTGCTCTATCAGCGAACACAGGATGACAACCCCATCCAGATGCTACCCAGGGTTTCATCCCTCGATGATATAGCACTGCGCCAGAATGATGGTCCTCCCTCTTCATTGCAGCCCCCTGATAGGGGTTGCGAATGGCACAAACAAGGCAACTGCCCTCTGCCAGTCATGATGCACCACAGGGTAGCACATGGATAGACAGACCAATTGGTGCAGAGATTCAACTGAACTGAATCTCACACGCTACTTCCTAGATATACTCAGCAGGATCCCTACTGGACATCGCTTCCTGCAGGTAATCTCCTCCTGAAAGGGTCCTCTGGTCTTGTGTCAGGATAAAGCTGGTGCTCTAGGTGAGTGCTAAACTCTCTGGCAATGGCCCCTCACCCAGCATGGGAGCTTCGTAGACCCACAGTCCTGGTCACAATAGGCAGAACGTGTGCTGAGCTTCTCCACCCTAATGTACAGCTTCAGTTTGAGAATGTGGGAGTCTTAAGCTGCCCTTTTCATAATCCGTTTCCAGACAAAAGTGTGATTTAGTGTCTGTCTGAAGTTCAAGTTCTATGATTTGCCCGCCTTAAAGTGGCTATTCCCCAGTCTTTATCTTCCTTCAGAGAGCAGTGTATCACAGTAGGAATCTTTCCAATTGTTACATCCCCTACCATAGGCCATTGGAGTGATTAAAGGATCACAACTGGATCTCAGCCACAGTGATATGTACATCAAAAGGTTATAAAGATCCCAGATCTACTCTTTATGATTCACTGGTTGTCCAGGGTGTCAAGACAGGCGAGAGACGATCAGCCACCTGCTGTTTTTTTGTCCATTATATAAGAAACCTCGTGTGAAGTGGATTATACCTATTTGCAAGTTGCTAGGTTTCAGAAGGCACGAGAAGGCGTTGAGAGTTCTTTCAACAGATTCAGCGCTATTATTGTCAATAGCTGTGGCCAAGTTTTGGGGTTGGTCCTGGTGTATTCGTTCTACGGCATTGCCACAGGCCCCTCGTATCGTTGTTGATCAAGTGTCACCCCGGATGATTAATAATTAACTGGAATTATGAAATGTGAATGCCTAATGTTGTATTTTTAATGAACTAGCATTTATAGAATTTTAAGATATTGTCATTTATTATTAATATTCGACAGTTATTGTATGTTTAATCCCATCTTAAAATGTTTTTAGGTCTGGATTATTTAGGTTTTTAGACTGTATGTTTGTATGTATACTGTGCTTTTATGACTTATCTGTCGAATAAAGCTATTCAAATCGAAATCGATTCACTTATCAGCCCCATCTCCTTCCTGAGAGGTTTCCAAGCCCCTTTGTCCAGTGGCCTTTTTCAGAATCTTTCAGCCCTTATGAAGAGTACTGAAGAGCCTGGCTCTTTGTCCTCCAGTGTATTTCCCATCCAGCTCTCAGGAACGCAGCAATCCACAAATCCTCCTGGGGGGACTCCTCCATGTGTTCCTCCAGATAGCCTGGAGGTTCCCAATTTGGTTCAACAGGTCCCCAATGCAACCACTCCCAGGTAAATTTATGCACTTGAGGTTGGGAAGATATCCGACTAAGGATGGCATACCGAAATGGGAGAACCAATGGTCATCGAGTATTTGCAGGCTTTGTGGGCAAAATGATGAATCAATAATTCATATAGTAACTTTATGCCCAGCTTTGGCAGACGCTCGGAAGACCATTCTAAAACCGATCTTTAATGAATTAGGAATTAGAACATGTAGACAAACACTACCTGTTTGAGTGGAGCGAATATTAAACTTACTTATCTTTTTGTTAAGTTTATCATCATTGCAGATAATAAACTTAAAGGCTTAGAACGGATAAACAATTATATTGCGATATAAAATACGTAAGGAACATAATTTTACGAACATTATATGAATGCAAAGTGTTAAGCTAGCTTAAGGTTCTGGGAGTATATGTTAATGTAATTAGGCACATTGCACTTTATTATCGCTTGCACATGGAACACAGCTAAAAATTGTTTTTTTAACTACAACTGCCAACTGAAGTCACTTTATGTAAACGCTGCTATAATAGTTCTTGGTGCAATTATAAGGCATTTTAGTAAGTTTTATTTATTTATTTCATAATATATTACTGTTGAACTTTACGCCCGCCTGTACATGAAATACTGCAAAAAAATTGTATTTGTAATTGCATCTGTCAACACAAGTCACTTTTAAGTAAATGCTGTTATAATAGTTATTGGGGCAAATCATAAGGCATTATAGTTGGTTTTAAGGATTTTAATTATTGTGCATTGTATGAACGTTTTGATGGAATGGTCAACTATCAACGTATTATTGGAGTATCACTTCATGATGTTAATAGCACTGTGTATATTATATGCTTGTTTAATTCGGTTGTTTTATCTTTCCTTGTTTGTAATGATTTTAATTAATCAACAAATAAAATACTTTACACTCCCAGGTGCGCATGCATCCTTCGTGATGCTTACATACACATGTGTAGCCCTGTATATAATGTACCACTCCCAGGCACACATACATACCAGTGGAATGCCTATCAACAAAAACATGCTGCCTCCATGTAATGTAGCACTCACTGACTCAAGTACACAAAAGCACGATGCACTCAAATGTGTACTGTGGGACACACTGGTTCACATACATACCATTGCGGTCCACTCAAACAGGCATGTGCTGTCTCCCCAAATCTACCCCGATGTAGGCCAAGGTTGAGTTAAGCACACAGCAGTGTATCTTTCTATGAGTGGGCCAATAGGCCCTACTCCAAGGACACAGGTCAGAAGGCCTGGCCACCCACACCAGCTGAAGAGCCAGCTGGTTCACCAAAGGCCTCCAAGCGAACCGGACGAAAACTCGAGAAAAACTGAATCCACGAACCGACACCGGAACGTTACGCAGCCTACAAGAACACCACCCGCAGACACCACCACCTCATCAAATCCGCCACAAGGACCTGCTTCAAAGACCGCCTAGACAACGCACCCAACAGCAAAGAGCTCTTCAACATCGTGAAGGAACTCTCCAACCCCAGCTCCAACTCCAACAACATCCCACCGTCACAAGACCTGTGCAACTCGCTAGCCACCTTCTTCCACCGCAAGATCGCAGACATCCACGATAGCTTTGACGCAGTCACGACCCCGGCAACTACTAAAACTCCCGCTCCCACGACGACCACCACCCGCACCAATTGCCTGCCCACCTGGACCAACATCACCAACGACGACACCATCAAGATCATGATCACCATCCATTCCGGATCCCCTGAAGACCCCTGCTCAAACCATGTCTTCAACAAAGCAAGCAGCACCATCGCACCCCATCTCCGGAAAACCATCAACATCTCATTCGAGACGGTGACCCTCTCGGAGACCTGGAAGCATGCAGAGATCAACGCCCTACTCAAGAAACGCAAGGAGGACCCCAAGGACCTCAAGAACTGACGACCCATTTCCCTGCTCCCATTCCTGGCAAAGGTCATCGAAAAAGCAGTCAACAAACAACTGACCAGCTTCCTAGAGGAGAACAACATCCTGGACCCGTCCCAGTCTGGGTTCAGCAGCAACCACAGCACCCAATCTGCACTTATCGCCACCACCGATGACCTTAGGATGCTGCTAGACAACGGAGAAACCGTGGCCCTCATCCTCCTGGACCTGTCAGCCGCATTCGACACGGTCTGCCACCGCACACTATGAACACGCCTCGATGACGCCAGAATCCAAGAGTAGGCCCTGGACTGGACCACCTCCTTCCTCTCCGACAGAACACAGAGCATCCGCCTCCCCCCATTCCGCTCCAAAGCCACCGAGATCTGCGGCATACCCCAAGGCTCATCCCTTAGCCCAACGCTGTTCAACGTCTACATGGCACCACTCGCCCACGTCGCATGACACCCAGCTTATCCTCTCCCTTGCCAAAGAACCCCGCACCACCAAAATCAACCTTCACAAAGGAATGAAGGCCGTCACCGACTGGATGAGATACAGCCGAGTGAAGCTGAACTCAGACAAGACGGAGGTCCTCATCCTCGGATGCACCCCCTTGGCCTGGGACGACTCCTGGTGGCCGATTGCACTATGAGCACCCCCCACACCCATCAACCACGCACGCAGCCTAGGAGTCATCCTAGACTCCATCCTCTCCATGAAGAAACAGGGCAACGCCGTCTCCTCCTCCTGCTTCATCACCCTCTGCATGCTCCGCAGGATCTTCAAGTGGATCCCCACCGAAACAAGGATGGTCACCCAGGCCATCGTCTGCAGCAGACTGGACTACGGAAACACTCTACGCAGGGGTGCCGACCAAACTCCTGAAATGACTCCAATGCATCCAGAACGCAGTTGCACGCCCGATCCTCGACTTCCCTCGCAGCAGCCACATCACCCCCATCTGAGAGACCTGCACTGGCTCCCCATCAACAAGAGGATAACCTTCAAACTCCTCACCCACGCACACAAGGCTCTCCAAAACACCGGACCAGCGTACCTCAACAGCCGACTTAGCCTCAACACCCCCACCCACCAGCTCCGCTCCGCAGACCATGCCCTAGCCACCGTCCCCGGCATCCGAAGAGTAACAACCAGCGGCAGATCATTCTCCCACCTCGCCGCCAAGACATGGAACACCCTCCCCATCCACCTGCGGCAGACCGAAGACCTTCTAACCTTCAGGAGACTCCTCAAGACCTGGCTCTTCGAACAGTAGCAGCTTCCCCTCCCGCCCACCCCCAGCACCTTGAGACCCTCACGGGTATGTAGTGCGCTTTATAAGTGCCATGATTGATTGATATTACTAAATTACTTACAATAAAAATGGTATCTTGCCACCCACACACTTATGCTACTCGGCTCCCTTTTAAAGGAGTAGCCCTCTGCCGCTAGGAGACTAGCATGTGGTGGAGCCCTCCTAGTCTTACCATGCTGCAAACGCAAACTGTGATACACGCCTTGGTCATGGCACACACGCATGATCAGTTTTCACTCATGACCACAAATTTGTTACCAAGGATCCAGATATTACTGCTACTGGGGCACTCACGGCAGGGCTTCCTGTCTACCACCACACAATGGATTTTTCTGTCCAGTATACACTGTTATATATTTATGTTTTGCATTGGGAAAAGAAACAAAGGTTAAAGTGATGTTACAGTAAGGTGAGTTTGTGAGTGACAACATTAACATTCATAGAACACGTCATGAGTGATGTAATATGTGAGGTCATAAGCAGTGCATGGCGGGGGCGCAAGTCATAGCTAGCTCTGCTAACTATAACTGGTGAATTTATGTTTGTTTTAGTTCAAAACATTAATTCTCACTGACAAACTCACTTAAGTAGAACATTACTTTAACCTTTGTTTTTTAGTGAATTTCTTTTTTTTTTTTAACAAAGTGATATTTATTTACTATACATAAACCCAACATCACCCCTGCAGCGCATGGCCTTGAGTAGGGAGGTGGTCAAGGCCAACCCCACACTGCGCACGGCCTTTAGCGGTGTGCAATGGGAGGTTGTCCACGGGGTCTGGCCACAGCATGCCCTTCACTTGTGAACGGCAGGGGGTTGACCACAGGGCCTGCTCTGAGACCACCCCCTACCGTCATCCCCTCACCCAAACATGCAGCCATCCCCACGCGGGGTTTGGCCACAGGCCCAGCCTTGGAGACTCTATCCTCCCCAGTGCTTTTTTTTGTTTTTTTGTTAGAGAGAGGGGTGGGGGCCGCATGGCCCACCCCCTCTCTGAACCGGTTATGGTCCTCAGGATCACATCTCCAAGGACCATATATATTTTAAACACCTCCCCAATCTTGTTAGGCCCTGGAGACCCCATGGGGAGGGTGGCCGGGTGGGCCCTCCTTTCCCAGGTATCTAAAGGCCGGGGAGCCCACCCCCACCAATAACTGACTTCTCCGTGATTCATAAATATTTTAGTAAGCTTTTATAGCTGTATTTATCAATATGGAAAGTCATTATTATTTAAAATAGTTTATGATTAATGTCATGAAACTTCCTTTCATCTACACGGTCTTTATTTAATGGAAATTATCGTATTGGATAGTTTGCTGTGAGGTTTTTTTATCACATTAATTGCAATCATATTCTCTTCAGTTTCAGCTGTTACTACTTTAACAAATCATAATCAGTTCTCCAAAAATGCTATATTTTGGATTCAAATAGCTGCTTTATCGAAACAATTTAACAGTTGCAGATTAAATCCTTTAGAAATGCTTATTTTTCACACTTTGTAATAGCGCGGTGATATGCTTTTTCTATTTTCAAACTACCCGATCCTCTCACAGCTAGACAATACAACATTATATGGCGCCATAGTTCATCGCTTTACATTAGCTTGGTACATTTAAGATATTAACAATATACATATCCGAAAATATCTTAGAAGAAAATCTCCTGATACGGTGCATTCGGCCAGTGATAAAGAGGTACCTCGAGTAAGGTACACAAGAAATTCAACCAAGATAGTCGAAAGGTGGATGCCTACGAAAAATGTGTTGATTCTAACGCTGGCAATACTACTGTTTTTCATGGGAACAGCTGAAAGGAGGAAGCTTAACATTCACTTAGTGGTGCGGGGTTTCCTTCCAGATTCTGAGCAGGAAACATGTATTGGAAAAAATAGTTACAGAATCATTTCCTATTAACGCTTTTATGAATCAGGAAAAGCAGCCCAGTGTTCCATGCATCCACACTGTGTTTCCCCGAAAATGAGTGGTTTTTGGACTCCCGGAAGCAGGAGGTTGTTTCTCATAAACCCTGGTAGTGTGTTTACAGATGGACTATATCAGATTCTGACTGTGATGGGAGTGCAGCGGGTGATGCTGGGACGACTGGCTGGCTACACGGGTGAACTAAAATAAACCCGCGCTTTAACGGAGTTTTCCAAAGTGGCATTTCGTGCTGAATGCAAACAAATATTAGTGTAGGCATCATCAGATGTCACTCAAATATAATATTACATTAGCTTCTTAATGTCTGCATTGGTTCAAAAATAGATTTTTATACTTCAAAAATAGAAATTATGTGCACGTTTTTACAGGATGTACCGAAGGAATGGCAACTCAGCACCACTGCAACATTTTATGTCATCTTTCATTGCCCATAATTTGATGTCTTGATAGGATAGGTCTAGGTCTACGATTACATTTTCCATGATGCCAGTGCGTACTTTCCTTTAAGGCCTGGTTGAGTCCGTAATTTATAGGCCACTCACTGGTAGAGATCACTTGTTCCCTGCAAAAGTTAAATAAAGGCTTTTTAGAGGTGACATGCCCAGTAGTCAACTGAAATAGAGCCAGATTCGCTGTGTCTTAGTTATTATAGGCGTCTTTAAGGCCTTCTCGAACTGCTTCAATTCGTGAGATGGCTGAATCTCATTCTACAAGGGTGGAGGAGGCGTCTAGTGTTTAACCATCCATCACATCTCAATTTCCGTATGGGTTTAGCCAAGACCTGAAACACTAAAATGATATACATAACTTACTTATAAGGCACTTTCAGGCATCCCTCTTCATTCATTGGTCTGTTGGTGTTTCAGTCATTGTTATTCCATTCACTAAATCACACAGCATGGGGAAATTGGTCAGCCCTCTTCAGTGCATTGGCTAACTACATTCTGCGGGACAGCCTTCTGCCTTTTCAAAAGTAACATGCATACACAAAGTTTCCATAAACCTATGTTACTATGGCAACGTGTGTTTAGAACTATTTTTGCTTTTAGGATTTTCTTTACATTTTTTGATATTGCTGAGGGTTTAGAAGCTTCCCCAACAATTAAGATTTGCAAAATCAATAACTAAGCAAAACAAGCACTGTCGTAGCCAAAACGCTGTCTGCCAATGCAGACCTATTGGTTTTCCATAGCAGAAGTAGGCAACTTTGCCAGAGTAAAAAAATATACCTGGTCACATTATCAAAGGAGGGTCCAATTTTACTCGCTGTGTTTAAGTCAAAGTTAATAAGGGCAGTGCCATAACCCAAGATGGCAAATGTTGTAAAATAGAGAGTGGTAAAGTGGAATAGTAACGAATCATTGAGGATGATGGAGAAAACTCTTTCAGTGACAACTTTGACAAATACAACTTGGCCATAGTGGGAAGTGAAACCTACAATAATAAAGAGGTTGTCAATGAACAGACAGCAAGCTCCCAAAATGCTTCTCTTTCCATTCGTCTCTCCAATGCAGTAATTCTAGGAGTGTCACAGAACAGAGGGACTTTTCAAAATGCATCTCACTTCACTCTTCACCAAGACATAAATGATGCAGTCAAATGTCAGTGAAGAATCCGCAAGCACATACTCCTTATTCCTTGTATCTTCAACACGAGCCTACACTGCTCCCCCAACTTCTGCCCCATGTTGGTATGTCCCAACTGAAGCTTCTCTGAAGAGTCTAACGACAGCTGTGGCTGGCAGGGGACGAAGGGGCTTACTCCTTCACCGCCTGAGTAAACCTTTATCGTTTATGACCTGTGCATCATGTACTTCAAAAAAATATTCCCACAAAGAGTTGCGAAAACCTAGTAAATGACCAGCCAAAAAAGGTGTTCAAGATGCTGCCCCTCGGAATTATAATATGCCATGCAGGTGTGAGCCACATTACTAGGAACACGATGGGCCCTGTCAATGAAGATAGGCGGCCTGAAATGTCTTCTCAACTACACAATGTTTTATTTTAAGAGCATTGGAGTGACAAGGAAATACTTTTCCTAGCACACCTACAGGTCACGTTAGGACCAACATGAGCAGCTAGTCTAGCTCAAAAAAATTTCAGCAGCTTATCACCTGGCACACAAAAAGAAAAACTACTGAATCTACGACAGATAACTCGCTTTTATTGTAACCTTTCATACTGCATTCCTGTCATTTTAAGTGTTGTAATGGGAAGGTGTTACTATTATCCATTTTAATGGTGCTAAATTGCCTACCCGGTAACGATGCAATGCTGAGTTAGGCCCTCCAGAAGTCGAACAAGGGGCCTTGAGATGACAGCAGGCATGCTAAGACGAGTTCTTAACTCAATTAGCCATGATTCCCGTGATAGAACATTTGCCTACCTACCTCCCAGGCCTCCTGCATATAAAACCATATTAATTTTTCCAAAGTTGAAAAAAACCATTGCAATGAAAAGCAGCAACCAATGTTAACCGCTCTACAAATGAGGCAGACTAGATAAACGCTGTGTTGTCGTACTGAGTGACTGCATGCTTAACCAGTATACCCAAAATATAGATAGTACACTGTGTGTATGGTAGTGGCCAGAAAACTGAGCCACACCTGGAGCCCCGGGCTCTTTATTGCCTCCCATCATGCTGGTCTTGTGTACGCTGGTCCAGCCCATCATAATTAAATGCAAGGGGTCCTAACTGATCTCTCTCCTACATAACTGGGAGAGGTGGTCTCGCCCTTACGTCAACAACACTACATTCCTCCTTTACCAGGAAATAGCAACAACCAAACAAACTTCAACTGAACAAAATAAACTTAGATACACTTAGAGTTCACAGGCTAATGTCCGTTATAACATGATATTCATGGAACGTTCTTACTTGGTCGCAGGACACTGTAACTCTCCTAGCGCAACTGGCTCAGTTGTCATTTCAGGCCAGCAGGACACAGTCTCTATACCTCTGGGTAGACTTCAGGTGTGACCGCAGCTCATATCGAATCTGGCTTTAGTGAAGGTGCCGGCAAAGACATTGATGGGTCACCGCTCCTTCCGGTTCTAGCACCTTCACCTCGGACAGCGAGGAGCTCTGGCTCTGAACTTTGGGAGGTGTTGCTGGAGGGCGATGCACCCGAGTCCTCTGCCGCTGCATTTGCATATTCGTCACATTCTCTACTGGCAATTGGAGGGTGTGCTGTGACGTCACCCCGTGGGGAACAATCCACTGGTAACTCCTCAGTGTTGTCTTGCGGGACTTTCTTGAATTGATAGATGTTGCGGGTTACACTCTCTTGGCCTCTTCGAGCAGTAACTTTGGTATGTTCGACTTCCACAACTATACAAGGATCTAGTTCAAACATTAATCGGAACTTCCCTCCGGTGTGGCAGTCTTGCACCAATACCCGTTTCCCCACAAGGAACGAGCGTTCTTAAGCGTGTCTTTTCTGTGAGGCCTTCTCATTGGTATAGGTTCTTCTGGAGTCAGATTGATTTAGGGGGGTTGGTGTATCCTCCCACACAGGGTGATTTGAGACGGTGTCCGTCACAGCTATCCAGATAAATACAATACAGGTTACAACATACCTTCCCTTCTTCCACAAAGCACAAATAGAAACCACAAAGAAGAAAAAGGTTCAAACAAGGAGAACCCCAAGAAATGGAAAAGTAGAGAAATAGCAAGGAGAAAGTGAACCTAAACTTGAAGGGATCATAGTAAATATGCCTAGAAAAATCAAACGTGATCAAGTTAGAAAATACACTAGATCTGCAAGAGTAAGTACAAGAGGAAATGAAAGGTTAAGACCGAAGTACAAGTGAAATGGAAAGAAAATTCTGAGAAAATATACAAGAGATGTACAATAAGTACATGTAAGCAAAATAAACAATGTAGAGGAGATGCAAAGATAAATATATATAAAATATATACTACCCACCCATCATCCTCCTATAATTTTTTCAAGAAACATTAGAAATGGGTGACGGACACCTGAACTGACTTTCCCCAAAATGCAGGTGAATAACAACCAGAAACATGGAACATCTACACCCAACATAAATCGAAGAAAATAGAAGGGAAAGAAAGAAAAGGAGGTTGACTGCTGACCATGCAGCCAAAAAGGCCTAAGGGCAGACAACCATGAGTGTGCACAGTAGTGTGCACAAACAATTGTACAGATGGGACTTGTACGCATTAGAACCCCTACTTAGAGGTTAGTAGCCTGAACAGAACAGCAGAACACATGGGACTCATAACCATTAGAACATCTATGTGAAAGTTAGAAACGTTAACAGAACACCACAACACATGGGACTCGTACCCATTAGAACCCCTACTGAGAGGTTAGTAGCATGAACAGAACAGCAGAACACATGGGACTCATACCCATTAAAACCTCTATGTGAAGGTTAGAAATGTAAACAGAACAATTGGACACAAGGGACTCGTACCCATTAGAACCACAATGCGGAGGTTAGAAGCGTGAGCAAAACAATATTATGGGACTAGTACCCATAAGACATCCCTCTGTAGAGGTTGGTAGTGAACACACAATTTACATACATGTAAATTAAATACATGGAACTCATACCCATTAGACACCCCTGGGTAGAGGTAAATATGTGAACTAATAGAAATGGGACTAAAACCCATTCCCTGCCCAGAATATAAGGGTCAAACAACAAATAAACATGCCTAAAGTAAGAGTACTGAGCTTACTGCATGGAAATTCACTGAAGAAACCCCACAAACATAGTGGGTGTATGTCATTCATAAAACACAAAGGCATAAAACTCATATCAAGCACAGAATGATATCAAAACAGGCAACGGTAGTGAATAGCAAGGCAAGAAAAAAACATAATTTCACAATAAACGGAAAATTAAACCGGTGAGCGATCTCTCACCAGAGTACTGTCACAGTGGATAACATGAAAATGAGCAAGTTAACCGCTGCCATGGATGAAGATCCATTAGCACAGACAAAACGAGACGTTGGTACCCAACAAATGGGTTCAATGCTGGTGTAGAAAAACAAACAGATAAAAGTTCTACAAACATTGCTGGGGTGTAAATAGCTGAGGAGGTAGCACTTATGCAGGAGAAGCTCATTCGCTTGAAATCTCTCTATATTGATCAGTTCAAATGTCTGCAGCACCTCCTGAAGGAGAAGAAGTGGTGCTTCTTACATAGCAAGAGCGAAGACTTGGAAATGATGGGCAGCAGTCTCCTCATGGGAACCGAGGTACTTTCCTTCAAGGAGTGCTAGAATCTGAAACGCTTGAAAGCCCTTCGGCATTATCGGCAGCAATACGGCGTGGAGGCTCTCCTGCACTGCCAGCTGAAGGAGCGTAGGATACTATCACAATCTAATGGTTGGAACTCCTCTTGTGCTCTACAGAAACATGTCCTAAGGCACCCACGCGGGTTTAAAAATGTGAGTAACCGGCATGCCAAACAAACGTAGATTTTTCAGTGCAATTCAAAATTCGGAAAACATCACCACTGATTTGTACAATAGAGGACTCACAAATGAATGTTTCAATGCACCCACGCTGATCTGACAGATGTGATATAGAAGCTGCAGTCGACTGCTCACACAAACTAACAGGTGTATTTTTATGCAGCAAACAAATGTATTCTTGTCCTGTCACCAGGCAGTCCGCTCCCCTCACCACCACGCAGCCCCCTGTGTGACCTGAGCCCCCTTGTGCTGCTGCCACTCGTTTTGGTTGTGTCTACTGCCCGCATTGTTCTGTAATTGTACCACAGTGCTCCCTCGATTTTCTCTTCCTGCTTCCAGTCTTGTGCCCCCTTGTCCCCTTGTGTTGCTGCCACTCGTTTTGGGTTTTTGTGCCTACTGCCTGCGTTTGCTGCAACTGTTTTACTGTGCCCCCTCCATCTTTCTCTTCCTTTTTTTTCCACCCTTATGCCCTTTTTTCTCGATCCTCCATGTTTTTCCTTGTGTCCCCTTGCCTTCTGTGATCCCCGCCCGCTCCCCCTACAGGATTCCCACTGCTTCGTCCCCTGCGGCCCCGCCCCCTGCAAGCCCATTCGCCACCCTGCTCCCACCTCCCAACTTCTCCTCCCTCCCACATCCCCTCATATGGAGGCCATGTCTGGACCCCGCCGCTGGCGCTCCTCAGGCAAGCGCATCTGCGCCCGTCCATATCTGGACCGTGCCCAGCGCCAGGACCCCTGGCCCCCGCGAATGCCACGATGCCCGCCTCAGCTACGACTCCAGCACCCTCTACGAACTCCACGACAGACGATCACGCACCTGCTGCCTGGCCACCCCGCAGCGCACCAAGGACCCTTCTCCTGCCGGAACTGCAGCTTCAACAGCATCCGGCCCACCAAGCCACCCACCGAAGAACCCAACTTCCTCAGATGCATCCTGCTCAACACCCGCTCCGCCTGCAAACACGCCGTTGAACTCTGGGACCTACTCGACACCATCACCCCAGACGTCGCCTTCCTGATGGAGACCTGGCTGACCCCTTCCTCGACACCAGACATCGCCATATCCATCCCAGAAGGCTACAAGATCACCCGCAAGGACCGCACCAACGGAGCAGGAGGAGGAATTGCCATCGTCCACAGAAACTCTCAAAATCTCGAAAGATGCCGAAGACACCCTCAGCACCGCCGACCACCTGCACTTCCAGATCCACACTGACCCAAACACCACCCTCAGAGGCACCCTCATCTACAGACCCCCCGGATCCTGGCCGCAGTGCAGCGGCTCCATTGCAGACTATCAGCACACACGCCCTCGCCTCCACGGACTACATCCTCCTCGGGGACCTGAACGTCCGCACCTCGAGAACAACAACGACCCAAACACCTCCACCCTGATTGACAACGTCGGACTCAGGCAACTCGTCACAACACCCACCCACTCCACCACACGCTCGATCCCATCTTCTCAGCAAGCACCACTGAACTCCACTGGACGGACCACTGCTGCATCCACTTCACCTTCCAGAACCCACCACACACCACCCCACCCAGCAGATGCCTCACCAAAGCTGGAGCAAGGTCACAGAGGACTAGCTAACCACTGCCCTCGCCCACAGCCCACCCGCAGACCCGACCGAACCGGACACCGCAGCCTAAGACTATGGATTGGCAACTGGGCCAACACCCTTGTGCCGCTCAAGAAACCCCCCCCCCCCCCCCCCCGACACCCACATCAGCAAGAGAGTCAGCTGGTTCACCGAAGACCTCCAGGCTTCCAAGCAAACCTGCCAAAAACTAGAAAAAAACTGGACCCGTGAAAGAACACCGGACAGCTACACAGCGCACAGGAACACCACCCGCCGACACCACTACCTCATCAGATCCACCAAAAGGACTGTCTTCAAATAAGCAATATACACCCTGCATGTCCTCCACGTGGACTACAGCTAGACATTTGGTGGGTCAGGAAGTAGATACTTTTGACAGTGATTATTAAAGGACTGGAAGATATTCTCAAAGAGAACTCATGGGTCAAAAGAAATTTGTCACAAGAACAACAGCGAGCATTAAAACACCTTCAAGATTGTGATAATATAACCATAAATCCTGGAGACCAAGGAGGGAGCATAGTAATTATGGACACCTCAAACTATAATGAACGCATGCAATCCTTTCTAAATGTGACATTACACTATAGAAAATCCAATAGGGAAGAATGGAACAACCATAAGGGTAGGGTTAATAATATACTAAAATAACCTAGAGAACATGATAATATATGTGAGGATGAATATAAATTGATGTAAAATTACCATCCGACTATACCAGCCCTATACGGCTTCCCTAAGGTACATAAAAACCTTAGTGACCCACCAATGAGGCCCATCGTTTCCAGTATTGACTCCATCACAGAACCACTCAGTAAATATGTAGACTGTTTCATCAGACCTTTCGTTAAACCGCTTCATTCATAGATCAAGGATAAAACTGACATGATTCAGAAAATTGAAGGTACAACATTTAGTAACAAGCATGAGTGGTTAATATGTTGAGGCAGAGTCTTTATATACTAAAATACCCCAAAGCGATACAGTCTATATGATTAGGAACTTGCTAAGCAATGAGGAGGGTGATCTGTCTCCACTCAATGAGTTCATTGTAGAATGTACAGAAATAATCTTGATGAACAACATGTTTGTATTTGCTGAAAGTTTTTATTGCCAGATAAAAGGGACTAGCATGGGAGCGACCTGTGCTCCTAGTCTAGCTTGTTTATACGTGGGCATGTTTGAAAGGAAACATTCACAATGAAGTATCCCTATATTATGAAAATGTCAAGAACTGGTCAAGATTTATTGATGATTTTTTTTCATTTGGCAGGGAGAGAAAGAAGACTGGATTACCTTCATTGAGTGGTTGAATTGTGGAGATATAAGTTTAAAATTTACCTCCAATATGAGCCAAACTTCAGTTGACTTTTTAGATGCAACAATTAAAGAAAGAAATGGTGCATTATACGTTGAACTGTACACTAAACCCTCTGACAGGAACACATTGTTACACCACACAAGCAACCATCCCAACTGTCAAAAAGACAGTATCCCGTTCAGTCAATTCTTTCGCATCCATCGAAATTATACTAACTAGCAGGATTTTGAAGCCCATGCTAAAACACATTAGCGAATGGCCCGAGGCTATCTTAAAAGACTAATTAGACACTCATATAAGAGAGCTAAATACTACAATAGGGAAAGTCTTTTTGAGGAAAAAGTGAAGACCAATGGCATAGAAAAAGATATTGTGATGGTCACTAATTTTAACAGTATGAGTAATACAATAAAAAAACCTTATAAATAGGAATTAGTCTCTACTAAACATCCCAGGAAATGCACCCCTAAAAAACAGTCTTTGCCTATAAGAGAAATAAAACTGTTCGTAATCATTTGGTTAAAACATACAAGGAACAAAAAGTAAAACACCAAAGTAGTGTTTTGGATGGCTCAAAAATGACGGGCAACTTCCCCATGTGGTTCCTGTACCAATTGTAACTCCATAATTAAAAAGAGCACAAAGTGGAACTGAATGGACTGAGACATTGCATAAATGATCTAGTAAACTACAAAACTAAGAATGTCCTCTACCTTATCATTTGTCCTTGTCAGAAAGGATACGTAGGGGAAACAGGTGGAGAGAGGATGATCAGGCTGTACGAGCATAGATCAGCCACAAGGACAGAAGGTAGAAATGCCCCCTTGGTAGAACACTGGCTAGAAAATAAACATAATGAAAAGTATAATAAATGGTTGATTTTAGAAAAAATAAAAGGGTCCACTAGGGGATGTAACGTAGACAAGAAAATAAAATAAACAGTTTTTATGTCTAAATGTAATACATATGAAGGTATATAACCTCCACCAGTCGCAGAGATACCACCATATGAGACTCCTACATGCCTTGTGCACCCACATACAGAGTAGTACATCGGTTCCAGACTACTCCCAGTTAGAAGACAGGCTGCTACTTGACCCCATTACTGAGAAACCGACATCCACGATCTATCGCAAATTGATAAATAATGTACCAGACCCCCTGATTACCACCGGAGATGCCTGGGCCAAAGACTTGGGCAGCATCGACAATGAAGAGTGGCAGGAGGCACTCCAGAGCCCTAGGGAGATCGCAATATGCTCTAGATTTAGATTAGTGCAGCTGAAGATTCTACACCGCACTAACTATCCTCGCACCCACCTCTATTCATGGGGTAGGATCCTGTCAGCGCTATGTTTTAGGGGATGTCAGCAAGAGGGTATCTTCCTGCATATTTTATGGGAATGGCGCGAGATAGTTAGATTCTGGCAAAAAGTCACTCATACGATGTCCAAGGTGGTGGGAGAAATGGTCCCTTTGAAGTCGAAGTGGCTTCTATTGATGATCAAAGGCGACTCTGACTGGTCCAGATATATGGGAATATGGCTGGCTCTGGTTGCAGGAATTGCGAAACGTAGTATTGCCAGGGGGTGGAGGGCGCCTGTGCCTCCGCAGCTGAAAGACTGGAAACGCGATCTCGACTGGTGTCAACGGGCTGGAGAAAGAATATGGGCGCCCTGGCAAAAATACAGAGAACTGGGTAGGAGTAAATAGATGCTTGCTCGCTGGGTTCCCTCATAAACACACTGCCATTGATGTTTTGTGTCGCTCCCTGATGTACTAATGGAAATGTTTTGTACTGTACGGTTTCTTGAGCTTTGTTAATAAAAAGTTTTAAAAAAATTAATACATATAGTCTGGGAATTTACAAGGAATATTATCGGAAGATGAGATTAATGATCAACTATGAGAAACCCAGTTGTACATACTTTTATTGGGTTTTTATTTTTAATTGCATTAGATTGCATAAAGCTAGAGATAAGAAAATTCTGGCATCATTAATTAATAAAATTCATAGATGTTGAAAAATAATGAGGTCTTGTATACAAGATGATCTAAAGTGCTCATATGTAGAATAGCAAATAATAGTAAAGAGGAATAGTCGTAATATGTTGGAATACGTATGCAGTAAACAAAACAGGCACAAATTCAGAATCACTTGGTGATTCGGTTGGCCTGACTTAATCATGGCAGTCACGTACGCACGCGTACGTTCGTTGAACCGGAAGGGTATTTAAACCCGTGGTTCTAACACTTGAAGTCGTATGAACTATTAAAAGTCAAACGGCGCATGTATAGGCGTTTGGCACTAGTGTAGCAATAAGCGGGAAATGCAATATACAATGTCACTAGAGAGGAGGCATCTTATGGGCAGAGATAAGAGGATATGCAACAATATATTTACACATCTATACTACTATTATAAAGGAAGAGGCTTTGAGGCGGGTAAACTCGGGAACCACAGCGCCAATCCACACACCCGATACATCGTTGGAATCCTCAGGGTGTGCAGATGGACATAGGCTATATAAATTAAAAAAATACGTTATATTTAAAAAATTTACATTAAAAAAAAAGTAGTCCCCTCGAAGTAGCGCCGGCCGCGACCTGCGTGCTGACGTCAGGAGCGCGGGGAGGAGCGGCGTCCAGGAGCGCGAGGCGAGCGGCACACAGGCGGTGAGCAGCAGCGGACCGGCAGAGCGGCAAGGAGCAGTGAACTGAGGAGCGGCGGCTGAGGTAAGTGTCCGGGGGACAATGTCGGGGCAGGCGGGGGTCGGGGCACGTGCGCAACTTCTTCGAAACGTGCATGGTCCTGTGTGGAGATGTCTGAATTTAGGACCCGTTCGCTCAGCGCCCAGATCCTCAGGAAGTGAGCCAACCGTCCCATCCTTATTTCTTCTCGCATGGAAATCCCTCGCTCTGAATTTTGGAACAGTGAGATGCGCACACCTGTCCTCTCTCTCGGCTGTAAGCAGGCTGTACGGGAAACAACATTTTTCCCCGAAGACTTTGAAACGCAATGTTATTTTAACGAAACTGGCATGACGACAGTCTCATTAGTATGTCAGTCTTTTTACCAATATGTTTAATATGACGCGGTTGTCACTGATTTATGCGCACCTCTAGGAGTGACTCAGAGCCTGAGCTAGATATGCAAATTTAAAGTGCAGGCACTTACTACCATAAAGCAGTTCTTTCCTGTTTCGCTTGCATTTAAGTAAAAGAAGTGCATGCGCTCTGTCACAGTCACATAATCTAGATCTGAATGCTGACAAAAACTAAAGGATAAAAACTTGCAATTTGTGGCTTGCCTCCGTAAACGGGCCCGGGCTGCTGGGCAATGTCGGGGCAGGCGGGGGTTGGGGAAACCTGATTGCTCCCGGACAAGGTCGGGACGGGCTGCTAGTTATTTAATAAAGAAAATATATATAAAAAAATACATATTTATTTCCTTAATGCAGGTACCTTAGATCTGATTAAATAAAAGCAATCTGGCTTCAAATAGCAAGGTGGGATATAAAGGATTTGAATACATATCACCTTTGCTCCAAATCATTTGGGAAAAAACAGATCATATGAGGGTAAGTGCGAATATCAATAGAATTCACAAAAGTAGACTAGATCAATAATATTATTCCATATGGGTTTTTCTATAGGTAAAGCTTTTAAAACAGAAGGACAAGCCCCAAAGAGCCCTAAAGAGATTGTGAAATTATATCGCCCCTCTAAAAGTATGTTACATCTAGGGGTATTTAATAACCATGACGACAACTGGAAGACAATATAAATAATGGTTGTACATAATTTTGTCATTATTTACAGGAGACCATTACCATAAGGGATATAAATTAAACAGAATATCCTTGAATACACATGCACCGTAATACGAAGTGTATGCATGATTTAGAAGCATCCTCGCTCCAGATTTTTTTGTTAGCCCCCATGTCTATTTTAACTAACAAATATACACACTGGGTATGGTTGTCCTAAGGCTAAATGGTACGATATAACCTGACCAACTTGTCACAAGTGCGAAGAATCCAATTTGACAGATAGTTTATTTTATTTTAATCTATTGAGAGTTTGCACTGAACCAACCCAAGAAATATTTAGGAGATGTATATAATGGTGTTGTTATCTCTTTTTATTTCTAGATTTCTTGTCTGATTTTAACATATTTTAAGAAACATCTGTTTATATTAAACAAGTCCTGAAGAAGGAGAAGATATAATAAACGATCCGTCGCAACGCTCAGTCGACATTTATTCAATGATTATGAAATGGATAATGTAATAGTGGATTTGGAAAAAAAATTAATATTTGATTTTATGTAAAACAATCTATATGTATGCAAGTAGATTTTATGCAAATATGTGCTCTGATAATATACTTAGATCTAGATATTAGGAACTGTTTGTCTAGATACCCCAATTGATTGTAATTATGTATTTTCAAATGTGTAATTTTTATGAAAAAATCTTTGAAAAAATGAAATAAAGTTGTTTATAATATACTACAACCATTAGATATCAATCATTCGTTTTTCATTTTGTTTGTTTGAGTGGACTGGGTTCAGTGTATACTGCTTATTGTAATGATTAATAAACTACACAAGGAAAATTGTGTTGTCTAAAATGTACAAATATATACACTAACGTGTGTAATCTTGAAAATTGATGTAGATTACTCTGTATAGGGCACATCCCTGGCCCCTGCTCCACTCCTAATACCCATGCAATGGTTTCCTCATAGTAGCTCAACACGGCTAAAATGTCAAAAGTAAAGAAAGTATTTGCAAAGCCAAAAGGTCTGGCCTTGAAAGAAAATGGTGATTTTATGAAAAACATTTTTATTGCAAGCACATGCATTAACAATTTTAAAAGAAAAAAATAATTTTGTTTTCACCTTAATGCGAGACTCATGCCAGTCATGAAATGTACATTTAATTTTTTTTTTACTGATGCAGCTGTTACACTACTAGTGACTAGAAAATTACAAGCCCCTTAAAAATGGCAATTCCGGCTCGCACCCTTATGGCATACGATGAGAGCAAACCTTGCGAGCATACACACTATGTATACAGATACCCAAAGATAAACCACACATCCATTTAGCAAGCGTGTGCGACATGATCACAAATAGTCTACTGGAGCTCAACAAACACATTCCCCATTCGCTCTGCTGCTGCCTCCAATGATAACTAGAAAGGAAAAAACTGCATACATTTTGTGCACTAAACAAAACATGTAGGTTATTGTTATTATAAAAAACTCGGAGGCAATAGCAGAGATACACGCGCGAAAACAATTCAGCTAGCATGGCTGTGTACATATTTAATAGGCATTGTGTTCTTTGGACACAAAGGGTTTTTATGATGCAATAGTTGCCATGTTAACGGCTTGAGCAGTGGTAACTGTACAACGGCATGTCTAAATCACTCAAAGAACTGTTAAAGCTGACATTATTGAGGTGCAGGGGCGTAGCTTCAAAGGAGGGGGGAGTTGGGGTGTAATACCCCCCCACCCAATTAAATGCATTCTTGGCATGGTTGTTGAGTTTAAAGGCCAGGAGTGGAGCCTGCTATCTCTGGGGCCGACAGTCAGTTGATAAAATGATTTTTAGAAGGCGAGAACTACAAACATGGCGCCCTGTCTACATGCACCGATTTGACAACTTTACCATCAAGGCTTCTTGTAACAGCTACGATGAGGCGTGTGTGCAGTGAAAATATACTCAAAATGAGTGCTCTCGGGTCAGGCACTTCAGACCGCTGTGTTGTATGTGACCGTAGTCATGCGTTCCCAAGGAGAACTACTAGGCCCAAGTAGTATGGGCAAGGCAGTAGCTTCAGCGGGGCGTTTGGGGTGTGACACTCCTGGGAAATGCATTTTGGGGCCAGATGCACAACACATTTCTGTGGTTACAACAGCCAGATTTGCAGAATGCTTTTTGAAATTTACAAATTCAGTAGGTTGTTACCGAATTGCAATTTGTGTTTGGAATTCAGGTTTTGAAAAGGGTGTGTTTATGGCATCCTTTCCAAAAACCGATTCACAATGATATGTATTAATATTTTTGATCGAATTCCGGTCTCAAAACATTAATATTTTGTCACCAATTTAAAGTTGGTGGTAACCCATACACAAATGGGACCCCTTCCCCTTTGAGAAGGTCAATAAATATAAATATATATATCCACGAAAAACTCTTCTCGTCACCGAAAGCGCAGGAGACAGACCACAGGACCAGATGTCAGGTTTCTTTTTTTATTTGCTCAAGTTCGTGAGAGAGGGCATAACGCGTTTCGGGCTGCTAGAGCCCTTGTTCATATATATATATATATATATATATATATATATTTATTTTTTTTAAGAGCAGGCGGTGGTTCCACTGACAATTTCTTAAAAGATTAATTTTAAACAGGTAATTGTTTTTATTTTGAAACATCCAGTTAAAACAGGGTGCATTTCAAAGAAAAAAGATTGTTTCATTTAAAAGCAATCCCAGACATGGTGGTCTGCTGACCCCAGCAGGCCACCAACCCTTTGATAGCTAGCATTCCGTATAGGTTGCACACTGCGATCGACCTCATTAATATTCTTGAGGTAGGGGTAGTTGCGGCCCACTAGGAATCGCTAATTGAAACTCAACAAGTTTCATACATTATCAATACAGGTTTCCTAATTGTAATTTGTGGAATTTGCTGAATTGCACAATTAGGAAATCGCTATTCCTATTCTTAGTATATCTTGCGCTTGGTTTGGTAATTGGGTCTGGGGTCCCTGAGTCCGGTCTGTTATGGTGGTCTTCCTTATTGTTCTAATTTTTAACTTGATAATTTAGGGGACCAGAATCTTAAATAAATTATAATCATATCCATCTATCTATCTATCTATCTATATTCCTTGAATGGGTGCAAATTTACTACTTTTTGAATTTCACAAACATTGGTAGTAGGAGGCTTGAAAAGCTGCTCCATTCTCAAGTTTCCAGATAATTTACTAGCAATCAAACACACAAAAGGTTATGGGACGAATGCTTGCAAATACCCTAGCTAGTGGCAATTGCTCATGGAAGCCTACCAACTCTTCATTTTTCACTCATTGTGTCACAATGATAGAAGCCAACCCTAATGTAAATCAGTACAGACACTGTTCCTTCGGCAACAATACATTCCAAACCTTGGTCATCTCAACCCTCTAGCCTGCAGCCCACTGCTTTTTTAGCTGGTAAATTTGCTATTCAAAGCCACTGAATCTCATGGACTAAGCTACTACTAAATACAGTTTGGCACCAAATACAACCAATAGAAAAAAATAGAGCTTCACTTCATTCTAATCTTCTCTTTGGCTAGTAGGGTTTTGTCACTAACAAAAGACCACATTTTTTAAAGAGAGAAATAATTCATACATGCAGCAAAAGGAGTGATGGGATCATTTTCTGTAAGCATTTGAGGCCAATGTAAGCCTTTGAGCTGGTTTACATTTAAAAAACTATTGACTTTAGTTTGTGTAAGGTAACACTGTAATAGTTTCCATTTCTCTTCAGTCGGGCATAGTGAGTCAAGCAAAGTAGCAATTGGTCATAGTTGCAGTTGTCAATGGTTCCATGAAAAGATTTAAGGGAATACTCTAACTTAGAAACCATTTCATCCAAAAGATTTAATTAACATTTTCAGGATGAATAGCATTTACCATTTCATAGAAACTAATTCATAGAGTATCTTTTTTCGAAATGTGCTTCTTCGTACTTATTTTTTAAGGTGTAAAGGAAATGCTTACAGGTCTTACTTTCAGAACCATTTTAATCTTCTACGTCAGGGGACATTGCTTCCGATTCGCATCTTTTACATTGTCAGTTACTTTGGATGCTTTTAACCCTCATTACCACCAAACACAATCCATCTAATATATTTTAACGAGATTAATACCCCACTCACTGTAAGGGGTAATACATGACATGGACACTATTCAACTCATGCAATGTGTTGAAGGCCCTACACACAAAGAACACCTCCTTGATCCAGTCTTTGGCAAAGACCACAAAATTATAGTATAGAGTCACCGTCCTTTGCCCTTTATGGACTTTTTTTTAATCCCTTTCACACTTGCACCCATGACTGGGATTAAATACAATCCAAGAATGAACCATAGATGGTATATGTTGAATACAATGGAATGGACTTCTTCCCTAGACTCGACCAGATCTATATTAAGGGAAAACCCCAATTCAGCCAACACGAAATTTGAAGAATGGATCACAGTGTCTGGATGAAAATATCTCAATAACAAGGCACAAAAGAGGTCAAAAAGAAAAAAATGCACCCTGGTTTTTCTTCATCTTGTTTTTCTTGAAAAAAGAATGTAAAAAACATTAAAGGAAATGGAGAAAAAACTATGACGATCACCTTAAAAAGGCCCATCAAACTGGAATTCGGAACAATCATTTAGAAATTAAAAAGGCAGAAGCATCCTACTTCAAAATCAAAAGAAGCCAGGCATTGAACACCCCTTGGGAACTTTGAGAAACAGAAATCTGTAACCACTCCAAAAACTGGAAACACATTCCCCACACCCTCAATAGCACACAGCAACAAATTGACAGCATTCTGTCAAACAAAGTAGCAGATAATTATCTACCTCTATAAATGAACAGAATTTTAAATCCAACATTGGGCTGAGTCTCCTGCAACCCATCCCCCCCACGCTCTCCCCCCATCAAGGAGGAATTACTTCCCGCTATTCGCAGCAAGGTCAAATCAGGATCCCTGCTTGACCCCGCAGTCACTAGGAGCTCCAGCCACCTTCTCCATCATATTGGAACTCCTTAACTTGTCCTTATCCACTGGAATAGCGGCATCTGAGTTGAAACCTATGGTGGTCAAACCCTTGCTAAAAAACAAACAATCTCGACCCAACATGTCCAGGGAACTGTAGACCAATCTCCCTGCTCCCAGTCATTACGTTTGGTTGACACATTTCTCTTGCGCCTTGCCTGTCTACATTCCTTGGAGAAAATAATCTACTGCACACTTCTAAAATGAGATTACGTGCATAACAGTACATAAACTGCCCTCCTTGCAGTAACAGAGGAATGAAAAATGCTGCTGGACCAGGGAGGAACAGCTGCTACCATCCTCCTGCTACCATCCCCTGGACCTAAGTGCTGCGTTGGACATGGTTGACCATGAGACACTTACAGAATGGGTGAAGCCGGAATAAAGAATTCTGACCTTAATTGGCTTACCTACATTTTAAAGTGCAGATCTTTCCAAATTAGTGATAATCCATGCTACTCGGACGTCCTTCCATTGAAGTGTTGGGTCCCGCAGGGTTCGGCCCTCAGCTCCAAACCTTTTAACCTGTACATGCACCCATTGGAGATATTGTTCAAGAGTTTGGGCTGTCAATAGTATCACATGCTGACAGAACAATTGGTCATCTCCCTTGACCCTGGAAAAGCTCACACACCCATCATCTGTCTCCCTGCTCGAACTGCTGCTTAAAACAAAACAGGGAAAAAACTGAGCTGATGATTCTAGGGAACGCACCTGCCCTCCAACCATCTACAGACTGGCCAGAATGTTTGGGCAATCCACCCATCCCCACCTCGCCTATCAAAAGCCTTGGGATGTGGCTGGACAAGTCCCATTCCATGGATATACAGGCCAAACAAACTTGCTGCAGCCTCAGAACACTCTGTAAAATCCTAGACATTATCTGCAGTGTGTCTAGAAGAATTGTGGTCCGGTTCCTTGTTCTCTCCCGGTTGGACTACAGGAACTCTGTACATATGCTCTCCAAAATATGTCATCAAAGGGCTCCAGGTTGTCCAAAATGCAACAGCAAGGCTCCTTTGCAAGGTCCCAAGATTTGCCTCAGTAAACAGTGCTCTAGCCTCTCTGCACTGGCTCCCTATTGAGGCAAGGATAAAACTTAAAACACTGCCAGGCACACAGAGGGCTTAACACCAGAGGACCCACTATGATAAGGGCACTCTTGGCCCTGTACTCCCCCCAGTAAGACTTTAAGATCCTCTTCAGGTCAATTCTTGAAGGTAGCTACAATTCACAAGGCATGATGGATCGGTAGGTCCTTTTCATATCTCATCCCCAAAGTTTGGAACATGCTACCCATACAATTAAGATGCCTAAACAACGAATCATAGTTCAGATAAAGGCTAAAAGCATGGCTATATTCACATTAATACCCACTTGTCCCAAAGCAACACTATGTCATAGCCAATGCTGTTAAGCCTGCGGCCAGCTATGCACTTCAGAAATCCAGATCGCATAGTATTTCTGCCCTCCAAAAATGCCACCCATGAATAAACTCCACCCATCCCTGAACCCTAAAACCCTATCACCCCACCTAAATTCCACCCACCCCTTACCCTTAAACTCCACCCATTCCTTAGCTAAAAAAACCTCTTTATATCCCTAATGCCCACCCAACCACGATTCATTAAACCCCACGCCACCCCTAAACTAGTCCTCCCTGTACCCTAAAAAACCCTCACAACCCCTAAGAAACCCCTATTCATTACCCCTAAAAATTGTTCAGTGCCACTAAACTCCCACTTCCCTGAACCCTCAAAACCCCTCACCACCCTAAACTCCACTCATTCCTGAACATTAAAAACCCTTCACCACCCCTAAACTCTACCCAGAACTGAACCTTACAAACATTAACCCTCCCTAAACTCCACCAATCTGAAACCTCTAAAAACCTCAGACCTAATGCCACCACCCCTGAACACTAAAAACGTACAACTCAACACCATTCATTTGTGATCTCTAAAAACCACTCACCACCCAAAACTCCACTCATGCATGATCCCTACAAAAGTATCACCACCCCTAAACTCCACCCATTCTTGAAACCTAAAAACTCAAAAAGCCCCATTCTGCCCCCAAAGATCACCAATCCCTGAAACCACAAAAACCCTAACTAACCCTAATCTTCACCCCAGTTTGTGATTTTGGATTTTTCCTTAAAATTATTATTTCTTTAAAATGTTTCCTTTAAATTTCAACTTGTATTTTCTTACAATTAACTTTCCTTAAAATTGTTTTGCTAAAAATGTGGTTTCTCAGTTTTCACTTTTTCCATTAATTCCATACATCATTTGTAGGTGTCAATTATCTCTTTTCACAAGCTGAGGGCACTCTTCTTCCTCATACTTATTATAATAGTTTTTCAAGTGCTTTTGACATGGTTGACTATGCTGTCCTTGTGGATCACATGTCACCACAGGCCTGGATTCCATGCCTAGTTCCCTGATGGACTGGTGGTCCTTTCCCCTTCGGGAACGGGGAATGAGATCAATAACTTGTGTTGCTGACCCAGTTTAAGTAAACTCTTTGGTACTCAAAGGTTGTTTAGGGCTGAACATTACAAATCTATTTGAAACCAGTTATCCAAGTTTGCATTGTGAAGCAGATGATTCAGATTCATAGGAGGCATCCGGCACAGTTTTCTCAATGGCAACATACGATCAAACTTCCAGTTTAGCCCGAGGAATATCACAAAATTGCAGTGAAAGTCTTACAAATTTGAAACAGTTTGTAGGGGTAGTTATGCTAGCCTGTCAAACTATTAAGCCACAAATCCGGTACTCTCCTATTGAGGGACACACCTTTCCACTAGGTCTTGGGTTGCATGCTTCATTCAGGTTATCAGATTCTGCTGCATGTTCTGAACACCAGATGTAGCAATCAGGACAGCTAAAGATTGTAGTGAAAACACTAACGCTCTCAAATGTAATTTGCTATAGAAACTGTTGTACACTGATTCAATTCAGAAGGCCTCTAAAACTATTGGTGTTTGCCTAGTTGCTTTTCTGTCAACCTTACCCCAAATCTCCAACTGAGGTCAGTATGCAGTAATTAGATTTGCGTTGTGCACAGTTTGAAAATACAAAGAAAATAAATAACACAAAATAGTCGCCATAACATTGTTGGTAAACTGAGGTGTGTCTCTTTGATCGCCACAGTAATTTTGCTCATTAGTTTGGCAACTTGGGGGGCAGATGCATGCAAGTCAAAAGGTATATTAAGGGGGCCTCCTCTTTCTTGAGGGAATATATATTAAGCAAAATAGGAATGTTATGTGGGGGTATATGAATCAATATCTGCAAGAAGCTCCATAAATTAGCTGCTCCGAGTGATTAAGAGTCTTACTGCTCTCCAGAAGCATTCAATACTTGACAATAGCGTGATAAGAAGATGCCAGAGGAGAAGAGACCAGATATGTAGTCTCCCCAATTTGGAAAGAAAAACCACCATCAACGCTAAAGAGATGCAGCTAATACACCATCTATCAGGGAACCAGACAGTCTTAGATTTTACGCTCAAAGATGTTAGGCTAAAAGATGGCATACCTTAATTAGACTTCTCAAATGTGTTGCAAGGAATCTTTTCATCAAGATTTGGTCACTTCAAAGATTACCTTTACCTTTAATGGACAGTCTTGGAAAGAGTTACAGTTTGTGCAGTTGGAGAACCTAATAAAAGAGTGCTCATACTAAAAGGATATAAATGGATTCATGAATTACAACGCAGATGCATGATCTAAAACAAAAAACTTAAGTGACACCAACTAAAGTTTTCATAACATGCCTAGAAAAATACATGTTTATAACTTAAGTATGCTTGCTGTTTTCTGTTAATCATCTTTTGGTTTTGCTTATGTGGTGCAAGACTGGCAAACACCCTCACCAGAATGCTTACCCTTTTTGGAATGTACTTGTAGCACCTCTAAGTGGACAAATTTATACTGTACCCCAAAAATTATCTGACAGTTATTTTTTACTGCCCAAGCGTGTGTAACTTTTGTTTAAATCTAAAACTGTTGCTAACCATGCAGGTACTTTCCCATGAACAGCATTACTCCTTACTTGTAAATACGCCTGTATTTTTTGGTGAGAATAATTCTTAGAGGTTCATGTACTTGCACTGAGTAATTGCTTATGTCCACATTGTTTCAAATTCACTAGCCATAATACACAATTTTTTTCACATATATAAGAGGTTTATGTATTAAGTCAAATATCTTTGACAATAGAAATCTGTGTACTTTGAGAATCATAACACAACTGCACTCTGATCAGAGTTCAAAAGTATGTGTAGCTCAGCAGCTGCTACTCAATTAATGGCCATCCATGCCATTTTACAGTACCTAAAAAATGGATAGTAGAAGCAAATATTTGCTACCCTCTTCTTGCCACTCCACTGCATGAAGTGTGCCAGTGCTTAATTTGTTTCTTAGGGCCGGGTCTACACTGTAGGCAAGTCCACATGCAGTATAAGTAATAATAGGATGAATAGGTCTTGCCACCATTCCAGTCTCGTCCTAGTCCTGTGAAGAGCACGATTGCATGCGTGCGTAAAATACTTTAAATTGAACGCAGTGGCTCTGCCGCCCGCCTAAATGTCAGCCACACACACATCAAAATACCTACAGAAACTGAAACTGGCTGGGTCCCTGCCTCAGCGTAGGCTACAAACACGGTCACACCCCATTTTCATTTTACTTTCATTCATTGGTAGCGCGCTTGCGTAATGCACTACCAATAAAACGATTTAAAAATACATTCCCTCCATGGCGAATCATGCAGTTTGTCCCCCGAATCGGACCAATGAGTAGTGCTTTTACTTGCGGCTTGCGGCCCACCCAGCCTTCTGCGCAGCTGCGCCCTTAATCATTATCCTACGAGACAAGCAACCAGCGTGTGGTGCTGCAGGCCTTCTCCCTCGCAGATTAATCTAAACGTAAAATGATGTCCCAGTAAGTAATGCCTTTCACCATATTTATATTGGTCTACAATTTTAAATTAGAAATGTATGATTATGCTAAACGTTTTATACTGTGGAACCCGAGGTTGCAGCTCTTATTCCGCTGCTGTTGGCTTTTAACTTTTGGAGCGAAATCTTGTTTCTAAAGTTAAAAGCTAGCAGCAGTGGCGGAAGTATTGCAGCCATGGGCCCCGCATGATAAAACGTGATTTAGCATAATAATCAGTATGAATTGTACACAAATGTAAAATTGAACACTAGTACACAGCTGATGGCAGAAACACACGACTATTTGAACGTGGGATTATCTTTTATCAGACATGTATAGAGCAGCCTTTCGGTGCTTGATGGTAGGTGGACTATTGATTGATTTATTTAAAGTTCTGTATAAAGTGTACCAGACACAGGGGGGTTAAAGTGCTTCACAGAAGGAAACAAGTGGAAAGTTGCATTTCAACAGGTATAAAACCTGGAAGTATTAAACCTATACAAAGTTCAATAGGAATTAACATCGTCCAGGCATTATTTCTAGATTTTTGAGATATTATTTGGTTAGTAGGCAGTGGGGAAAATGGAATAAAATGTACTCCGTGATCACATAAATTGGGGTTTAAGGCTTACTTAAATGGTCGCCTTTGAAAACGTGGGGTTAAGGCACCAGCTGCAGTTCTCTTTGTGAACCCATCTTCCATACTGCTTATATATTAGTATTAAAATATCTCTGGCGGTTAATGTGCTTACTGGAGAGATTGTTTGCAGACTAGGCAGGTTGGCTCATCATAAAATACCATCGAAGATTTGTCTGTTGCAAAGCACAACCTCTAGAATGCATGTCACATGTTTGTGTTTCATGTAGACAGTTCAGGGGGTTACTGCTATTGCTGCAGAGTTCCTTCAGTTGCCTGCTTGTCACCAGTTACACAACTTCTAATGTAGCTCAGCGAGTTATGAACCAACATCAAGGAGCTGCATGCTAACTGCACAGCATTATGAGTTGAATCTTGCTCTTTTTCCCCAGTCTTTCTTAATTGCTTATGGAACACAAAGCCAGACTAAACTATTTGTCCAGTGCATAATTTGAGCCGGTGGTTTCCGGTGCTCAGCACCAACACTTAATTGTCAACACAGGTACTTATGACAGTCTGCACCACGGTGGCACTGACTCTAATTCAGAGATGAGCACAACAACAGATGTTTATTAATTCAAGATATATTAAAAATGACTTTTACAAGAGCTCAAGCTATATTTATAGCGTTGAGGGCCTGGAATAGTCTGAATAGTCAAACTTTTAGGAGTGTGTTGGTTAATAGTTGCTTTGGTACTGTTAGGGGCAGCACTGGCTGAAGCAATGTGTGGCACTAGCTGCAATGGCCTCTTGGTGAGAGCCCCGGCACTTATTTTTTTACATATTAAGTACTGCAAAGATGGCAATACTGCTTTATTCACTATACCCCACCATTTTAGTGTCCATTGGCATATGTGGAATTATGCCCCACTGTCAAACTAATAGGATGTTTAACTACGATATGTCTCGTAAGTAATGGATGGCCAGTCAATTAAATGTAGGTTCTAGCCTTGATTACACCAATGTTGTTCTCCGTTTTTTCATCCTCAGATCTGCAATGCTAACAAATAGTACACAACGGTACAGTGCTAAGCTCTCTTTTACAGACAGTCGCTGTACATTGGCCACCTGTGAGCAAATATATCATTTAAAAAAATCTTTGCATTTGCTTTAAGGTCCTTCCAAAATAATACTTTTTATTGAGCGTCTTTTCTCTTGGTACTTCCAATATAGCACTCTTAACTATGCATTAACCTGTTACTTCCAAATAAAGATAGATCGGCACTAAGGCAGATCCTTTGCCATTCAAGTAGCTGAGTTTTGGAACTCTTCCCCCTCAAGTCTGTGGCAGCAAACCAATCTAGTCAATTTCAGGAAACATCTTAAAACGTATTTACTCAAGATTAAGTCTTTCATATTCACTAAAACTCGATTCATTAAGCCGGTCAGTGCCAGGAGGTAACCACGCACTTTAGAAATGAATTCAATAAAGTAATTAAGGGAGGCGGTGCTGCGCGAGAATCCAAGATGGCGGCATAGGCCAGTAGCTCAGCGAGACCCGCGCCTCGCCCGCACAATCCTGCACAGATCCTGAAGTGCTGCTGGGCTCCCTGTCCAGCGGAAGGAAAGCGGTTCATCTGGGTGCCGCTCCGGATACGTCGTTGTATGACGCCGCGGCGAGCCTAAGATCGGGCCTCCGCCGCGCTTGGAGCCGGGGTCTCGAGTAAGATAGAGGCCGGCCCCTAGTGAATAAACATCGACGGGGCGCAACCGGAAGCTGCCGGCCACGCCCACCCCAAAGCGAGCGAATGGCCTGGAGTCCCCGGGCGAGCCTGTGACGCGGTTTGGTTGTGGGGTTGAACCCGAGGAAGCCGGAGAGAGACCTGGCTGTTTTCTTCCCATCCTGGCGCAGACCCAAGCGCGACGAGTGGGGAATCCCGCAAACATACGTCCTGGCGTACACGAAGCACTGGTCCCCCCCGGTGGCGCTGATCCAGACGGACAGCACCTTCACAGAGACTGAGAATAGCGAGATGATCAGAGACATCGTAATGCCGAGCTTGTCAGAGGACCACAGGAGTTACCTTGACTCCCCTTTCTCGGATGATGTGGTTGCCCAGGCTATTAGGCAGCTAAACTCTGGTAAAGCGACTGACCCCAACGGGATACCCATCGAGCTATACAAGTTAAATGCCAATAGGCTTGCCCCACATGTCCGGGCCATGTTTCTGGAAAGTAGAGAGAAGGGTCAGCTGCCATATGACCAGCGTGTGGCCAATATTGTGGTCTTACATAAAGGGGGCAAGCCCAAGACACAATATTCCTCTTATAGGCCGATCTCGCTTCTTAATGCAGAGCCCAAAGTACTGGCAAACTCCTTGCTACTCGACTAGTCAAGGTGATCACGACATTGGTTCACCCGGACCAATCCGGCTTCATGCCCAGTCGTAACACGGCGCTGAATTTGCATAGGCTACATGGTGTCCTTGGGGGCTCCTCGAAGATTGATGAGCCTGCAGTATTGGTCTTCCTAGGCGCCACGATGGCCTTTGATAGGGTGGAGTGGAAATATTTGTTTGTGGTGCTTGTAAAGCTTGTAAAGCTAGGTGTTGGGAGCAAATTCATCGGATGGGTCCGACTATTATATGCGAATCCCCTTGCCAGAGTGGTGGTCAATAATTGTAAATCTGGTGATTTTCCGCTAGGAAGGGTCACGAGGCAGGGATGCCCGTCTCATTTGTTATTTGCGCTTGCTATGGAGCCCTTGGCGGCCTGGGTAAGATGGGACAGATTGATACGTGGCTTAAGGTGGTTGCCTGATTGGGAAGATAGGATCTCGCTATACGGGGATGATGTCCTGCTTTATCTCACCAACCCCAGGGCATCCTGGTCTAATTTTCTTGATATCTTGGCCATCTTTGGCAGATACTCCAGATTGGCTATAAATTGGGCAAAGTCGGTGCTCTTTGTCCTTGTTGGGGACCCGCCTGCGATCCCGCAGTCATGCCCAATCCAGATTGAGACAGTTGGGTTTAAGTATTTAGGTATCTACATTACGCTCGATCCGCAGCTCTGGTACACTAATAACCTACTCGCCCCATTGAATAGGTGCAAGACTGATGTGAAGAGATGGAAGGCTCTTCCGCTGTCTTTGCTTGGGAGAGACACTCTTCAAGATGATGGCTTTGCCGTGGTTCTTGTATGCCTTGCAGAACTCAATGGACCCAGTGCCGGTCTCTTATTTTGGGGAGATTGAGTCTCTCCAGAGACAACTCCTGTGGGACGGTCAGCCCGCCCCGAATATTGTTCGCAAAGCTGACTCTCCCATGGTATGACGGCGGGACCGGTCTCCCGGACTTGAGAAAATACTACTGGGCCTCTCAATTGGGCGCTGTAAATAACATTGTCTACGGACCTCCTGGGGATCCGGGATATGCCATGGTTCGGGGCCAGGCCCCGGGTGAGATAATCGATCGGCCCTGTATTCTAGGCTCAGGAAGTTCCCGCTGACGGGCCCGACTGCACACGCAGTACAGGTGTGGCATGCGGCTAACAGATATCTAGGCTGGTAGGGCAGGCTAACGCTGGCCACCCCTCTGCTGAACTCGGAGAAGCTGGGCAGTTTGTGGAAAACTAAGGGATTCGATAAATGGGACTTTATTGGCAACAACGAGCACTACCGTTACCGGTAAGTGAGAAATGCCCTGACTACTCATGTCCCTAAAGATACGGTGCTACCGGAGTCATCGCCCCTGGAGGACCGAGTGTTGGATGGGCACATTTCAGAGAAAACAATTTCTTTAATATATAGGAAATTGCTCAACAACAGGGATAGCCCGTTGGAGCGAATCAGAGCTCAGTGGACTGCGGATGGGTTAGAATTAGATGATGAGGATTTGGTGGAAGCGGTTTCTCCCCGAAAGTAGTCGCTATCCAGATGAGACTCAGTTTTGTCCAGCTAAAGATCCTGCATAGATCCTATATAACTGGGCCCCGTTTGGTACGAATGGGACGGGGAGGGACTGGAGAATGTAGGAGAGAATGTGGAGACACGGGTACCCTAATACATACCATTTGGCAGTGTGCACTGATACAGGTATTCTGGGCTAAGATCCATGACGAACTGGGAGAAGTCTTGGGGCCGTGATAAGACCAGAGGCTCGTAGATGTTTGTTGAATGTTTGGGAACCCACATATCTAAACGTGTATCAGAAGCAATGGGTGACGCTTGCATACATGGTGGCTAAACGCAACATAGCACAGCTCTGGGGAGCCAGCCAGCCACCCAGAGTCACAAAGTGGGCGGAAGACCTAGACTGGTGTATGTTTAGAGAGAGATCGGTCTAGGTAGCTAGGGGATGCCCGGGGAAGTGGGGGAAGATTTGGGGGGCGTGGAATGGTCATCGAGGGGGATCTGTTCTCCGCCCACGCCGTTAATGGATCAAGAAGCGCTGGACTCCCCTTGACCTGAGAGTTTAAAATGTTACGTATAATTCTGCACTTTGCATCATTAACTCGTGTTATGAAAATGTATGCGATCACCTGCGATTTAGATTTTTCTTTTTCGGTAATGTTTCCTTTCGTTTCCTTAATAAAAAGAGTATTAAAAAAAAATTTAAATACATGAGATTCTAGAGTGCATGTTCCACGTCAGAGCTGCTAGCATTATCATAATAAGACATTTTCTTTGCATCCATTTAATTAAACAATGTGCAATCGCCTTATTCTCTAAGCATGGGAAACACCATGTTTACAGTTGAATTCGGAACAAAAGGCTCCGGCCTATAATTTCATCCCAAGTGGAGCTCAACTAATACCAATTTTTAGCTTACCTACATCTAATCTGCAAGTTGCCAAACTAACAACCAAGAGACAGTGGCTTCGCCAAATATTCAGAGTACTTCCTGTGGACAGTAAGTGCACGTTATATCCTTTTATTTAAAAAAATCGATCATTTTTAACATCACTCCTAATTTGAATTGTAGCAATAGGATACACTTTTGCAGGTTTGCACCTCGGAGATTTTTTAGCTGCAGATTTTTTAGCTGCAGATAGCAATCTTGCAGACCCCACATTGTTAATTGTATTTTCTCTAAATCGTTATTTGAACCTTCCAAGAATTGTATAAGGATAGGTCCGTATGATTTTTACGAAACTTTATGAAAATATCCTACCAATTAAGTTCCAACAAGATTGCAAAAATGAATGCATTGAACATATTGTTTGGTTAGAAACTTGAACTATATTTACATGCTAATGACCCATTTTTTCAATTCATCCTCTGTTGCACAACAACCTTTTGGACACAATGCTTATAATAGTTTCTTATGATCCGTTTATCTAAGCACAGGGAACATGAAATAGCGTGGCCTAATGAAGAAATGTCCCCCATACTGATGAAGGCACAAGAAAAAAACTTAATTTCGGAGTGGAAAAATGTTACATCCCGGCTATTGTGGGTATTTTATGTATTGTGCTATTAATTACCTTGAACACCTTAAAGTAATGCACACATACGACGGAAACTTCTAATGGTGTAAGGCATGACAGTTATTTTTAAAGAGGTTCTGTCTCATCTCTAGATAATCTTGCACTTCTAATGGTTAGTTGCGACTTGTAAACAGCTGTATTACTCACGCACGCTCATAACATCCAGGTGCCAGGACAGGACTCCACTTGTAAAAAAACAATTCCTTGTACCATACATCTTCCAATCTTCTACATTGCTCTTGCTGGGAGATTTACATCTATGAATTGAGTACAATCATTAAAGAGAAACGAAGGAACTCCAATCTTTACGTATCTCCACTTGTCTAGGAAAGTAGGATCTGGTTTCATGGTTGCACTCATTGTCTGCCTGGTGGCAGTGTGTTTTGATTGTAGTCTGCTGGGATCCTGCTAATTAAAACCCCAGCAATGTGCGCTCATCCCTAAATTGGCTCTGGTAAGTACTTTGGTACAACCACAATTGGTTACTGGTGTACACTTATAAGTTCATAGTATATGGCACTGAGGTACCCAGGGAATAGGTACACCAGGAGTCTTCTATGGGCTGCAGCATGTATTGTGCCACCTAAGGGAGTCACTTAAACGCCAACAACAGGTCTACCATTACAGCATGTGTGAGATGTTGCTTGCACCCCTCACAATAGATACAAGTTTCCCTGTATCTGAGGTTACAACACTTAAAACCGGTAACTCAACCCTATGGAAGGCCCTTCAGTCCTGGGGGCAGGGTGCTTGGTTATAAGTGTGAGGGTGCTCCGGCATGGGCAGGACAGCCCTAAAAAACCCTGGAGTCGATTCTCCAGGCTTTGTAAATGTGGTCAGCCATTTTAAGGTATATAGTGGACATCAAATCATTACGAGCCGTCTAACTATATAAAGACTGCACCAAAACTGGTCATGTTTGTTATCAAATATGTTTGAATCATACCCCTACACCGACTGCGGTGCTGGAAGTATGATCCTATGTACTGAGGGGGTTCCTTAAGAGACCCCCCCCCTAGAACCCCCTGTACTCCAGGTAACAGCCTTTCAGGGTCTGCCAGCAAGCTAGTGCTGCTGCCGACAAGAGATGATTCTGCCCTCCTGCTTCTAAGCAGAGCTTGAGTAGGGGAAGGTAGAATAGGTTTCCAGTCACGGGGGTGTGACCACCTCCTAGACAGGACTAAGTGAATTGGACTGGGTTGGTGGAGCTTTGCAGTGCCACCAGACTGAACGAAAGGGCACATTTTGTGCCCTCCTGGCATACTCTAGTTTGAGCCAGTTCAGTGAGCCCTTGGCTCCCGCTCCGGCGTAAAACTGGGCTAAAGTCAGGTAGTATCCTCCCCTCTGTCAAGCCCTTCCTCTAGGAGGGAGCCCCAGTCATTTCAAAGCTTTCTCTAGGGTACTTAAGGGCTCACCTGTGGGGGCATCCTTCGATTTGTCCTGGAACAAGACTCACCTCTGAAACCAAGACACTCTTTAATCATCTGGACACTGACTTTGTTAAACTTCGACTGGAACGGAGACTTGCTCCTGGTCTCATTGTTCAGTCTTCTGCATTTTCTGCGCTTTATCCAGGTTCTCAGAAGGCCAGTGGGCATCAAGGACATCCAAAGTAATCTCCCTTAAAGTGAAGGAGTCACTCCCCTATATCTGCAGGCAGCGCAACAAAGCTGACCACTCTGCTGCTCCGGTCATCCTTCGGACTTTCCAAGGCCCAGCAATACATGTGGTGGTTCTACAGCTGTCTAGGGGCCTGACCTCTCTAATCAGCAATTTTGACGACAGTCCCCCTCGTAGGAGCCACTGGGACCAAATCCTTGTGCACCAGGTCTACTTGCCGGTGCCAAGGTTTGTTGGCTCTGCACTCTAGAGATTTTCAGGCTGCAAGAAGCTTTACCCTCCAGCACCTCATCCTTCGAAGTTCAGCATCCTCACTTCATCCTCACAGTGGGCCTCGATCTTTGGTGAGCTGCCTGAGGTCCTCTTGTAACTTCTGTGCATTCGGCCTGTTGTCCTCTCAAGGGTTTTCCTTTGCTTCAGTGGGCTCCCCTGCTTGCTCGGGCCAGTCCGACACTCGTGCACTTGGTGAGTCCCTCGGGCCTTGGTGGTCCCAACCTCTGCATCGTTTCGCTTTCCACGCCATTTGCAGCTACCAAGGCTTGTTAGTGCTCCTGCCAGATACCAACCACCTAGACATCGACATCTGACATGGAACAGATTGTGCATGGCTCCTGGTCTTCCTCAGCATCACCTGGTCCTCACAGCTGCAGCGAGAATGTCAACATTTTCGCTTCTGGGCTTCCTGACATAGGTGGGCATTGCCACCATTGGCAACTTTTCCCGCTGTATGTCTGTGGTCACAGGTTCAATGGAAAGGAATTTCCTTAAACTCAACAGGGAAAACACTGAGGTACTCCTCTTTGGGATGCAAGACTTATTTGGAACGACAAGTGGTAGCCAGACACTTTAGGTGCTTTCCCGGTTCCTGAGAAGGCCAAGAATCTTCGAGTAATCCTAGACAGCGAACTTTTAATTAATGGACAGGGCAATTGCATGGTAGTGACCAGTTTGTGGCTCATTAGTAAGCCAAAGAAAATCTTCCCTTTTAGCCCGTTTTCAGCGCGGTAACAGGTAGCTCGGTCATTGGTCATGTCCTGAATGGACTACTGTAATGCCCTACATCTGGATTCGAATATTGGCATCCAGGCAAAACTGAAGGTAGCACAGAATGCTCTTGGTAGGGCGATGCTTGACATTCCGAAGATCCATTCTGTTGCTGTAGGACTATGCAAGTTGCACTGGCTCCCAATTAGTAAGCGGATCAAATTTAAAGCGATTTGCATTGTACATTAGGCTCTCCAAGTTAGTCCAGCTAGGATGTTCTGTTATGTTATTTTTATATAGCGCAAGTCACCACTGGTCTCTAAGCGCTTCTAGAGAAAGAACAGGTTGATTAGCATAGGCAGGTCTAGAGACTACGGAGGCAGATCTTAGACAGATGTCAATGTCGCTCTAAACAAGTGAGTCTTTAAAAGCTTTCTAAAGGAAAGCAGAACGGATTCCTTTCGCAGGTTCTCCGGTAGGTCATTCCAGATCTGCGGAAGGAGAACAGAGGATCATGGAGATGTTCCACCAGTACATCCAGGAATAAATCTCCATGCAGCCCATTGCAATCTGGTTATCCTGCCTAGAGTTTGTAAGAAGCGATGCTGGTGGGGGGTTGGGGGGGGGGGCAGAGCCTTTTTGATTGCTGCTGCCAGACTCAAACACTTTCCCCCAGTTTTTTACTCCAATCAATGGACACCTGCCTTTTAGAAAGGCACTTAAGACCTAGCTGTATACTATCTAGGAAGCCCCCTATTAACACATACAGGTTTGAATTGCTGTTGGCCTTTTGCAGACTGATGTAATTATAGCGCTTTGGCCTTGATGCCTGTGGCCAATTGCTGTGCATTATAAAAAATCAAATCACCATAAGATGCTTAGGTTACAACAATTGGTCAAAGGGCTCAGACACAAAGCAGCTCATACCTTGAATGTCATTCTCACTACATTTAAAGCTATTGAAGCTTATGAGGGGGCTTCTGGCCAATGGTTAGACCATTTCTCTTTTGGTAGAGAGCAGGCCCTATCCAGTACCTGAGATGAAATTTAGTGTACATGTCTCAAGATTGATCTATATTGGACAGACAAAGCAGAAAGTAAAAGTCATGAACACTGCAACACCGGGGTAAAATTAATTGTTGTACTATCGCAGCTCCAACGTTCGTCGATTTTGCATAGTATGGATGGCCATACGGTGAAAGATTTCACATAAGAATTTGATGAAACACCAATGTGTAATCCACGTGGGGGTAGCTTCTCCACACTACTAATGCAAGTGGATTGAACATATGCAATCAATGGATGACAGACAATTTGCTCGATGAATGGAGCCAACTCACTATCTTGATGCCTGTGTAATCTTTCAACTGTAAAGATTTATCTTTCATGTACTGTGCTCTGTTTAACAAATGCTTTGTGTCATCTATTGGTGCATGCCCATCCCTGATATGGTTCACAAAACGATGACATTTATTTCACTACATGTAAGACTTCTTGTCTATTTTACCAAAAATCTGATGACGGCAGAGGAGTGTCACCCCACTCTTTTTAAGCAGTGAGAAACATGGCAATAACTTAGCTATTGTCATTTTATGTTTCAGGTCCTGCTGCTTTGCGGCGAGTGGGTAGGCGGGGCTGCTCGGCTCTCCGAGCAGGGCAGGTGCAGAGTGGCTTGCTCACTTCTCAGTACGGAATGACTCTCTGGCCAGCCCTCTAGGGCCACCTAAAACAATCATGCACACTCCTCTGTTGTCCATGCATGCTGCATCACAGCCTGCATGGAGAACATGCCCACCCTCCAGCCCCTAGTGCTCAGACCAATCAACGCTGCATTGCAGCATCGTAATTGGCTTAGGGGAGGAAGCCTGGCTGCCTGCTTCCTGTCGGAGACAGAAGAGCAGGAGCACAGAAGATGCGGGACCCAGCCTCGAGGTAGATTTTTATTTTTAAATTTGCTGATCTCCCCCTCCCGTGCGACCCCCACCCCTCCCCCTCAAGCGAGCCATGCTGGCCACGACTGGAACTCTATTGCTTAGTCAAAGTTTAGCATGTATTTTATTATAGTAGTCAAAGGTTCTCTCATTGTGTTCCCTGCAATAATTATATTTTTTAGTTATTTGGAACTAGGGGATATTATTTGTGGCTGTTATGCATGGTCTCTTTTTGAGCACAGCATACAAAAAAGGTTGCCAATATAGTGCTCGGTAAGACTTCCACTTCACTTTCGTTCTGAGTGTGCCTTGATATCTAATCTTCCGCAGACTCATCAGTTGTTATGGTCCTGCAGTGCACAACTCTTTGGACTGAAAAGCTGTGGTAACCATGCACTTCACTGCCCAAGGAGTCATTCTACCGTATTTTGCTGGTTTCTCTTTCTAATGTTACCTCATTGTCATTATTATTTGAACGTTTGGATTTTTAAATAAGGAAATTATACTGAAAAGGGTGATCAAAACAAATACTTGTCAACATCCATGTTGAGCAGAATGAGCATGTGCATGCATAACCAGATCGGAGGAGGACGCGCCGACAGACCCTGAGGCCTAGGGTCCAGCCTCAGACTCAAACCCACGCTAACCCCACCTGCACCGCTTGCCAGACCCGGTTATGAACTGCCCACTCGCCCACCAGTCGCTGAGTGGGGTCGCTGCTCGAGGAAGGTGCAGCAGGATGAGAACTCGAGAGACCATGTGGCAGGAGGAAAGAAGGTGGTGGTAGGGGGGTACGTACATGTTCTGAACCTACTCATTTTGTGAGAAATGGGCCACGGAGGAGTAAGACCACAATGTTATCAAGAAGAGAGGAGGGGACACCGCCCATGCAATTAGGCGTTCCCAGCTCCCACGGTGTACAGAAGCAGCTAGCGTTTGGCCAGTGCAGCTTGCGGCTGTTCCGTAGTAGAGGGCAGAGGACGTGCAGCTGTTTTTATGTTTACCAGTTGCCAAACATTTTCCACCACCCCTGGGTTCCAGCAACTTATTAGTAGGCTTCCCCCACCCATCTCACACCCATTCCAGTTAATTTAGTAAATATGAAATAGGGTCAGGACTTCAGAGCTTGAAAAGAGGATGAGAGGATATCAATAGGCATGAAAGCCACATTGAATGTTACTACAGATATTTTCACCCAACTGTTTCTGCCATTTGCGGTCATTTGCCATCAGCTGTTGCCACTTGAGTCTTAGTTGCTAGTCAGTGGAGTTTTCAAATGTCAATTTGAACAACCGGCAATAGCCTCCGCTCTTTGATTGTCTTGGAGTCTGTGGAGTAAAAGCACTGAGGTACTGAGAGGCAGCAAAGAGAATTGAATATTGGAAACATCGAGCCGCCCTCCATTTCCAAAACCGCGACTGCATTTTTGTGCTCGGAGAAAGTCGTTTGGAGACCAGCAATCCACTAACAATTACATTAACACAAGACAGACCAGACCTCGGACAAGGCAGCACAAAACAAGCCGGTGTTCAATTAAGGGACCAAGTAGAAAGTGATACTTAAAAACCTTTGGAAAAATGCATCGACTCATCACCAGTATTTAACCGCAATAGGACTTTAACAACCAGCAGCAGATGATGTCATATTAAGGAGGAAATTTACATTTTAGACACACATGCTTATGATAAATGTGATATTTTTCCTGCCAAGAGATCAGATGGAAATATGGTCTCCTGGGTAGATACCAACTCTTTGTATGCACAAAGTTGTTAGGACAAAAAGAACATCCTCAGGGGTGACATGCCGGATACAGTGCCTTAAGATGTGGATCTTGATCAGACATGGGGATAAGGAACATGTTCAGATCACAAAGTGGACTCCCGGCTTGTACTCTGACTGAGTCAGACCCCCACAGATAAAACAGCATCCCCCTCTTCAGTTGATGAGGAAGCGGAGTAGCTGGTAACTCACCAGACATAAGCACAGGTGAAAACCTTCTGGAGAGCATCTCAGATATGAACCAGATGCTGTGTGAAGGAGAAGTCACCCAGTATGTCAAGAGGCAGGTCAATTTTAATTACCAAACAGTTCTCACCGTGATACACAAGACTAAAACACCAACAGACACTACCATACAGCTGCTCGCCTGCCAGCCTCATGGATTCTAGAATGTTTTGTAGGTGGGACAACAACACAGCGACCCAAGAGTGTCTTAAGTGATCTATCACCCACTTTCAGTGGGGCATGACAGTCCAGTTATATTGAGCATTATGAAAAATGTTATTAAGACAACCGAGATGTCCTGAGTGAGACATCTCCCAGAACTGCACCCGATTTTGAAAAAGGATCTCTAGCCACATTTTTGTAAGGTCCAGACAGAGTGCCATGTCAGCGCACAGGGATTTGCGATACCTTGCTATCTGATGCACAGGTTCTTGAAAGCCTGACCAGGACTACATCTTGGCGCAAACTAGAGAAATCGAACCTAGTACTAACTAGATGTCAATAAAATCACTGTGGTCCCCAAGAGCATTTAGCACAATGGGGGATAATGCTGGGCTGTCAACACAGTCAGGTCCTTTATTGGCATCGCTGAATGCGATGACATCCCTACGGTCTTTGATAATGGACTCATTGAACAAACCAACTCATAAAATGGATGTGCAAATTGACATACTCCTGAAAATAGCAACTCGCCTGCAAGAGATAAATACCAAACGACCTGCCAAGCCTTCAGAAGGATTGAAGTGTAAAGAGCTAGACCTGACTGACAGTCACGGTTTTTGTTCTGGCATTATTGAAAAATCTAGGAACTCTTCCTAGCATATTATACACAATGAGAGCAGCTTGGATAAACATCAAAAGGGACATCAGGAAGCATGTGACGGCAAAAGAAAGCCCAGTTGGCTACGGTCAAGAAACAGCACCCCCAATTTCTAATATCATTGCCTGCAGCCTCCATACTAGTCAATTTAGTCAAACTGAGACATGTCATAGCAACCGTAAGGATGTCTGTCATCGAAATTGATAACTCCGGATCAATGCATGCACTAAAGCAGTCACGAGTTGTGAGCACCCCCCAGGAAGAAAGCTTGGGTAAAAATATTAGAAGAGGACAGTCCCCTGAACAACAAGTGCTTCCGTCTGCCACAGAGTATGATAATAGGTTGTAGGAGGGGAGGACAGAGTGTAGATGGGGAGGCTGGGTTTTCTTAGCAATGGTTACTTCAAAACACAAAAATGTGTCTGCCCCCTTACATTAATCAAGTGGCTCAGCTAGAGTCCAGTATTAGAAAAAAGACAGATGAGCTCACTGTCACCAGAAAGGACAAATCACACAGAGTCACACCATGTTTAGAAAAAATACAGATAATGTTATTTATTTTCTTCAGTAGGAATATATTGTGTCATTAGAAACAACGTACCATCATACAGATGATGTGGCACTAACAATAAATAAATACACCCCAGACAACCTACAATTTCAATCGACAAACACAACCAACACACTCATTCAAAAAGGTCATACATTTCATACTTGCCCAAACAAACTAGATACATTCCAGACTCCTCAAGCTTCAAGAGTCAGATGTCGCACTAATAGTCTATCCCGACGGCACAGAATTGGAAACAAGATGGCCAGGAGGCAGGACAAACTGCAAAACGCCAACGCGCGTTTCGGGGCAAGGCCAGTTCTAGGGCCACACCTTTATCAGGGCAATCAGAGTAGGGTCAGGGGAAAGAAGGGGATACCGCATTCAATCTGAAATTAATAAGAACATCATTCATTTTTTAGAGGAACATATTCCTACTATAGGCAATTTTTACTTTGTTTCTCAATCATAGCTACATTAGACTAGTTGATTTAATCAACATTCTGGTAGAAACAGCGAGCTCAAAAACTGCAAGAAAACTGTCTCAAGGCATAAGTTACTCAACCAAGTTAAAACAAAGCAAATCCAACCACCCCACAAAACAGGATACATAGTACACTGTACATATATTATACAATCCTGAGGCAATCCAGAAACAGGGGAGCATTGGGGAGATCATTCTGATTTCCTCTAGGACCCGGATAGCCCCATCCTGGGGTATGTTAGTGTATAATGATTCCAGGTCCATGGTTACCAGCAGTTCAGATCTATAGTCAAATGGCATTTTCTCAACTTTAGAAATAAAATGACCCATATCTTTAACAAATGATTTGAGCTGGCTGACGAACGGTTTCAAGAACCGGTCGGCATATTTCGAAAGTGGCTCAGTAGCTGCACCTATCGTCGATACGATAGGTCGCATCGGAGGGTCCCTTATGTCTTAATGGACCTTAGGAAGGCCATAAATAATCGGCATTCTGGTGTGTGTGGGGTTAAATACACTGCTTCTTTCATGCAGATGTATCCATCCGCTACCGCCGAGTTGACCAGGGTCAAAATACGATGTTTTTAACTTGCTCGACACATCCTAATTCTCCAGTAAGGTCTAGTGGATGAAAGAAGCTTGTTCATTCTTTCCACATAGGTGGAAGTATTGAACACCACTATCCCACCACCTTTATCACAAGGTTTAATGGTGAGACTCTGGTTCTCACATAGTTCCCTCAGGGCAACACTTTCAGCACGCAGTAAGTTGTAAGCTGGTTTGGGGACATGCACAATCATTTTTTCAATTTTTTTCATGACCACTTTTTCAAAAATCTCAACCTCGGGTCCGAGTACATCGAGACTCAGCGTAAAGTTAGAGGGGGGTCTGAGACCCGAGGCATTGTCTGATTCAAGAAGAGTGGGGCGGGTGAGGAAGAATTTTTTCAAACGAATCTTCCTAAAAAAGGAACTCAAAACGATTTAATTGGGTGGAGTGGACAAATGAGACCTCTAGATAGTAAAGTAATTAATTAATTCGGCATCGAGGCATAAGACACATTAAATACCGGAATAGACATTAGGTTCTCTAGTACTGTGTGCGTCTTGTTTGAATATACCTCTGGAGACGGGCCTCGCCCTGACCCTGATGAAACTGCCTCACTTGGGGTGTCCGATTCCTTGATTTGAAGTTGCCCCTGCGATTCCCTAAAAAATGGTCCTGTCCAGAGGGTCTGTTGAAAGAGTCTTGGCGTTGCTGGTAGTTACTGTTGTAATTGAGATCATAATTAGGGGTACCTTCACCCTCCGAGTCGGTGGTATCAGAAAAGGTATTGATCCTTCTGTTGCTCCAGCGGTGAGGTCCCTGATTCTGGTCTGAGCTATCAGAATTGGCATAAAATTGAGGTGTTCGGTACGGATATGCTCTTTCCTGTGAAAATAGTCTAACATCCTTTCTGAATTTCTCCGTTTTAAGTTTCAATAGATATTCAGAAAAAGTCAATTTCCAGACTAATTTCCTCCAACTTCTTTTTAGCAATGGTGTCTTTTATTGAACTTTCGATATAGGAAAAAACAATGACATGGATGGTTCTCCTTGGTTGGTGGAATTGAATCATCTTCTCTTCCTTTTTCTCCCTTGTAGGTCTTCAATTAGAGAGGAGGGACCCAGAATCTCAGAAAAAAGAAACAGTGGTCAGTACATGGCACAGTAGGGATACATAAGTATGACCCATCACCACACCCAGCTGTGCTCAAGGCTCAAAAAGAAATGAGGAGGAAAAGAAAACAGTTAAAGGAGGAATATATTCGCTTTCAAAGTAACAACCCCTTTTCAGAGTATCTGTGAGATATAGGCTTATTTGGCCCAACTCCGGATTTTATCACCCATTATCTCACTTTGGCAAGTTTGTTTTTTTAGGTTTAAGGTAAATAAAAAATGCATTCGGTTTGGATCATATTATCAGAGAACCAAAGGTTAGGCAATTAAAGTTAAAGACAACTCTCTCGTATAGCTTTGCCACACAATAATAACAAAACATCTTGTGGTTTAAGAGAAATGAAGTGCAGGAAAACGAACACGTGAGGACCTCAATCACCAAACCCGTGAAGCACTCCAGCCAATACCCATAAACTCTTATTTCTTGTTCCCAGGACTCACTTGTAATGTCGCAACTCTTCCGAGTTGCAGAAGCTCTACAGCGTCCTCCAGGGCTGACCATCAATCCTGACACCAGGTCTCAGGGCTCTCTTTCGGAGCCAGTGCATCTCGGCCGACTTACTGTTTTCCTCGGGGAAGGTATCCTTGTCAGGGCCAGACTGGCCGCAGCAGGCACTGGGCATTTGCCCAGTGGGCTGGAAGGGTGAGGGCTGGTTTTGGAGTGGTGGGGGGCATTTTTGTTACTGGGGGCTGCTTTTGCTCCCCTGTAACAAAAGCAGCAGCAGTGTTTCCAACCAGCAACCCCATCCCCCCCCAGCCCCTCCTACTGGTCGGACTTAATTGCCAGGGCTGGTTCGCATTCTCAGTCTGGCTGTGGTCCTTGTGCTTCCGATATCTCACAACAGTGGTAAAAAAAAAAAAAAAAAGTGCAGCCTACTCAAACAAAAAATAAAGACACTATTTAAGAAGTACAGTTCAAATAATACTATCCTTTAGCTGTTGTTCAGGCCCTCAAGCCTGCCAAAGCATCAGTCAGTCAATAATTCCTCTTATCAATCAAAGGGAGAGGCTGATTTATCTTTGCAATCAAATTCACCACAGTCTGAAGATTTCCAGTCATGAGGACAACTCTGGAGAGATGATTCAGGGGAAAGGTTTTGCACCTGAACCCCTAGGGATGGCTGCATACCCTCAAGGGCACCTTCCAACAGTGACATTTTCTATATGGGGGGTGGAGGGGGAGGGAAAGAGAGACAGAAAAAATTGGAAGCAAATCCTCAATTACGCCTGAAGCCTCCCCTAACAAAAATGAGACCAGAAACAGCGTGCTGGAAATTACACTTTTTGCAGAGTTACCCCAAACATTTTGCTTTCCTCCTATTTTTTTTGTTGCCCGTAGGACTGAGCGTTTTACCATTGTTAACTAGTGGTAAAGTGCATGTGCTTCTCTCCTAAACATGGTGACATTGGCATATACTGGACTGGCATATTTAGTTTACTTATAAGTCCCTTGTAAAGTGGTATACCATGTACCCAGGGCCTTAATCGAAAGGATGAATCCAATGCATTGACCGGTCTTAAATGTACATGGCTTATATTTCTTTCATTTTGTTATCATGCAGATTCTGTAGTGCTCACTATCACACAGGAGGGTATCCTGGTGCTGAGCAGGTGTGAGTCTAGCCAAACCTACGATCTAGTGGCACTACTCTAAAAGGGAGGTCTTCAGCTTCTTGCAGAATTCAAGAAGTGAGGAAGAGTCTCTTACGTGTAGTGGCAGGTTGTTTGACGCTTTAAGAGCACTGGAGGAGAAGTCTTGACAGCCGGATCTGGATTTCCATTTGCGTGAGATGTGTGCCAGTAGGAGTTTGGATGAGCGGAGGTTTCTGGAAGGTTTGTGAAAGCAGATGCGATCATTTAGGCATGCTGGGTCAGTGTTCAGTAGTGTCATGAAAGTATGGGTGAGGAGTTTGAATTGTGTTAGTTTATGTATGGTGGAGCTCATTCATATTTTTTGTGAGTGTGGTGTGAGAAGTTGAGAGAGATTCTGGCCTCGGAGTTCTGAAAAGTCTGCTTTTTGTTGAACCCAGCATACAGGATGTGCAACAGTTTTCCGAGAGCTGATTGAGAGCTGTTCCTCCGCATCTCCAGGGTACAGAAGCATCAGGCAGTGACAGTGTTGAATTGTGCGGTCATTTCTAGTTTGCTCTCATTGAGAACGTTGCCAAGGTTCTTGGCATTGGTAGTGGGGATGTGTGTCGGTCCAAGCTCTGTTGGCCACAAGCATGCCATGCAGCATGTGACATGGTCTTCCACCCCATCCAACTCCACTGGACCCCAATTTTCGAAGTCTGAATTTTAAAAAGCAGGCTTTCCTCTGGAAAAGTTAAGGTAGTCTATGCATTCAAAATGCACATTTTAGTTATTAGGAATAGTGCATCCCTTCATTATTAACTATTTAGCATGTAACACTTTCATACACTAAGTACCCAGCAGGGGGAGCAACAAGCAACACTTAAGGGTGACATAGATAACATTTAGAAGTAGCTTTATTTACTAGTCTGAAGTGTTTATTTTGAGACATGGAACTGCAGTATTTTAGGCTACAACTAGTCGTATCAGTCAGCGTTGATAATTTTGAACAACTAAACATGTTGGTGGTGTAAATATACACGGCAGACCACAGGTGACATCTAACACTCATGCCAAAGGGGCATTTCCTGCACAACACTACGGTGACTTTACTTAAATGCTAAAAAGTCTAATTGGGTTTATCAAATATTACATCAGGAGAAGGGGTCAAAGCACATGCACCAAGAAGGTTGAAAGGTAGCCTCAGTGCCCAGTGTAAAAATCACAGTAAAATCTAATGAATGAGTCTGAATGAGCTGAGCTGCAGGGATGGACGAGTTAGCTTGATGGCTCCTCTCCAGTAAGAAAAAATCTGGGGTGAAAATCTTTTTAACTGGCAGAGTACTATTCATGGCCACTGATGGAGCAAGGTGGAGACACAAAGTTGTGTACCCCTTGTAAAGTCACACTTCCATAATTATAACCTGAACGAATGGAATGATGTGTGGAATTAATCAACCTAGAATAAAAATTGCACCTACACAAGTACATGTGGGAATTAACTTTGCTTATATTGCAATTCTAATTAACTAATTATGTAATTCTGTTGTGTCCTAAACTAATAAGCAGCTTTTGAAATAACGGAATGCGGCATAAATGTGCTTTTGTTTACGTATTTGTGGCAGAAACCAAAGGATGAGTAAGTATATTACGCCTAAATCTTGCTTATCTGCTAGGTAACTACTAATACGGAAAACCTTAGTAAGGGGGAGCTAAACATAGGGGCTAGGTTTCTGAAATTAACATTTGTTTGTGTTTGTTTTTATGATAGTTCCCATTCTGGCCTGTGAGGCCTTGCAAAAGATGGCTGACTTGTTGAACTGCGAATAGAAAATTAACTGAGCATGTGCAAGTCCAATTCAGAGTTCAAATGCGAGCTGCTTGTGCCTGGAGTGAATGCGGTTCCAGGAAGACGTTGCCTGGAAGTCTAGATGGCTGCCAAAAAGGATGAGCACAATGGTTCTGAACGTGAGAAAGTTTGGTAAAGTACCAACTGAGAACAGGACTGGGCCGGACGTGGCCCAAAAACAATGACCCATTTAAAATCTAGCTGACGGAAGCAGAATAAATGTTGTAATGATGAGGTGATGCTCATCCACCCCAAATTGTCCAATCAGAACTCGAATTTATGTTGAAAGTTACTCTTTTGGATAGATAGAGCTAGTGAAAAAGATATAAAAAGTGCTGATTTTAGTGAGGAAAATGTCCTTTTCGATTTCCTACTGAGATGCTGTCCGTATGCTGATTGTTCCTGAGATGCAAGACTTTGAATAATTTTCTTATTTCTTTAGAATGAGATCTGAACTTTAGGTGAGGTTATTAGTTAGGGAAGTTAGGAGATAGGATGAAGTTTGGGAACTATCTGTATTTTTCTAAAATACTTGCATTTCTGAAATCTAAATAAATGTCTATTTCTGAATTTTCTAAAATAAATTAAATTAATTGTTTTGAAAAAAAATCCTTATTTGCCTTAAATGTCGTTTTTGAATAAAGAAATTAATAAAGTGAATAAACTTTAGACATGTTACATTTTGATCTTAATAAAATTTAGATAAATGGAGAATTAAGCTGGTCTTGACTTTTCCTATACCTAATTTTTTACTAGCAGATCCGTCGACCACAGTGGCGGCGTGTCTAAATAAATGCTTTGTTAATGAAAACCATGGTAAACTCATTTAAACTGCAGGTGTAAATAGTATAAATATTCAGTTATAGTTTTAGACATCCCGCTATGATACAGCAGCTCTCCTTTGAATTTCACCGATCCATGAAGTAGGGTGTAAGTATTATGTGAGTGACTCGCGGTGTCATGGGCCCCACTGTCGAGTATATGTATGAATTTGTACTTCAGGGAAAGGTGTCATGGTTTTAGAAATTATTTCCGGAGAACCGCTGCATCAGTAATTAGCTTGGTAGCAGAGCATTGGTTGCTATATAATTATCTAGGATTATGTATAAAGTGTTATATAAGGGTTTTGATGTAAAGAATTATGACTGACATCTGTTGAGTTTGTATTACGTTATATGTTGTCCTGAAAAGGCTTCAGAGTATTGCGTGAAGCTGGTCACTGTCTGCAGGCAGAGGAAGTGTGGCAATGAAGTCGCACATCGCATAGTCTGTTTAAAAAAGTAGTATAGTCGTATACTGCGGTGGTATCGTTGTATATCACAAGTGGTGTTGTCGCACATCACTGGTTTAGAGACTTTCCGTATGAAAGGAAAAATGTATAGCGAGGGCAGTCTATAAAATCTTGGCTTTCAAGTACAGGGATCATGGTGTATCTTGATTTAAAACTGACTGCTGGGACAGTAATAGATTTTAACCTGAGCTTGAGAGAAGGGTAAAGTAGAGGAAGTGGTGCTACTTTATTGGCGAGTGTAAAAATTCTGTGGTAGAGAAGAGGTAAGAGCTGTCTACTGGAAATACAGAATACTTGTGCGATTGAGAAAATTCTATCACTTTGTTTAGCGAAACAGACTAATATAGTTGTTTTGTGTAAGTTAATAACCGATTTAGTTGAATATCTTGTAAATATGGCTTCTTGAAAAAATCTTGTAAAGGAGGGGTTAGTCGGCGCTGCAGAAGCCGGAGCGCTGTTGACGTCAGAAGTGTCGCGCTGGGATTGGTCCGTGTGACCAGGACAGGGCAAAGAGCGGATTGGTGCATCACGAAAAGCAGCAAAACTATTGGTTAGGCATTAAGGAGATGTATCTTGTTCTAATTGGTATGCTAGTGTGAACCGTGCTGATATAGGTTGGTGTTACGGAACAGCAACAGGGAAGTTGTGGTGTTACGGAGATGGGGAGATGTGAATAAATGGAGAGTAAAATGGGCAAAGAAGAAAGAGGAGGCTAGTGATAAATCCACATTGGTGTTTCCAGTCAGGGAAAAAGAGACAGTCGAAAATGAGTTCCCTATGAGAGAAATACCTGGAGGAGGATATGTACATGTACCATGGAGTAGACAGGATGCATTATAATTTACAAATGTTTTCCCCAGATTGAGAGAAAAACCAGTAGAATGGTATCGACAGGTGGATCGATTTGTGAAAGTTTCAAAAGTACTATGGGTTGATCTTGATGGATTATTTGACATACTTGTGCCAGCAGATTTCTGGACCGAATGCAAAATAACTGAATTGGCCAAAAGAGGAATATCCTCGAGATAAAGTAACAGGTGCTCCATCACCTGAAGTGATGAGGAATTATGAACAAGTAATAGTATTTTTGAAAAATAAAATTCCACCAAAAGAAACAGATTGGGTAAAGATAGGCAGAACTACACAGGAACCAAAAGAATCTGTACATGCATTTTATGAAAGATTGTTGTTGGTATATAAACAATACAGTGGATATGAAAAGTTGAGTGAAAAGGATAGGAGTCATTTTTTATATCGATTTGTGTATGGATCAAGACCAGAAATTGGAGATATGATCAGACATAGTGTGATAGGATGGCAGTCAGGTTCTGTAGAGGACGTTTTAAGAAAAGCAAAATATTGTAGTGAAGAAATCGATGCCAAACAAAAGAAATTAAAATAAAAAGCTATCTGGGTACAAGTGAAGGTAGCAGAACATCAAGTGGCACAATTGAAAAAAAAAAATAATGATGCAAGTCAGAGAAAATTAAAAGAGAATATGTAGGAAATTTAGAAGAGCTTAAGAAAAAGTTCCCTTGTCATAATTGTGGCTGAATAGAGCATTAGAGAAAATTAATGTGTAAGTATCCAACAAGAATTAATCCAGAAAATACATAATTGAATCCACAGGTGCAGAATGAGGTAATTCAACAGCAACCGCAACAGATAGTTAATCAGCCAAGTCAGGTGCCACAACCGCCCCTTCCACACAGTGTAAACCATCAGAGATACAGTGCAGAGACAGGATTCAATAGAGGCGAGCAGGTAAATAGATCACCCAGAGTGAATATGAGCTCCCAGTATTGGTTAAAAGAAGAAGGTGGGAGTGAGTTGGATAAAAGTTTCTGACTGTGCCTGAGAGGGGAAGAAGAGTGTGCGCTTGGAGCCACTCTTGAGGTAGATCAGTCTGGTCCATGTGTGAATGGAAAGGTGAATGATGTAGAAATAACTTTCCTAGTGGACACTGGTCTACCCGTTCTACTGTTAGGTCAGTGGAAGTCCAAAATCTTCCTCTCTCGGGAGAGAGTATCCAAGTTGTAGGCGTAGCTAATAGGCAGATTAAAACTTCTTTGACACAACAAGTCGAAGTAGAAATTGGAAATTTTAAAGACATGCACCGATTTGTGGTGTGTGATAGTAGCCCCGTAAATCTGTTAGGACGAGACATTTTGTGCAAGATGAACTGTGCCATATACTGTTCACCAGATGGCATAGAGTTGCAAACCCCAGATGAAGATAGCCTGTATACAATGACAATGCTTATGATTGAAGCAGAGCAAAACAAATTGTTCCATGTGTTTGATCGAGAAAAGATACCTGATGAATTAAAAGAAGTAGTGAAAGAGAAAGTGTGGGATTTCACAGGAGAAGATATTGGGTTGATGAAAGATATAGATCCTGTAAAAGTCTCTGTAAAAGAAGGTGCAAAATACCCGAACATACCTCAGTATTAAATGACTGCAGAAATAATTGAAGGAATAACCCTAGTGATAAACAAAATGATTGAGCAAGGCATACTGAGAGAAATAGAAAGTCGCCCTTGTAATTCACCAATAATGGGATTGAAAAAGCCAAATGGAACCTTTAGAATTGTACAGGATTTGAGAAAGGTTAATAAAATAGTTGTCCCATGTTGTCCGATCGTACGAAATCCAGCAGTGATTTTATATCAAATTCCCCATGATGCAGAATGGTACACCGTAATCGATTTGTGCAATGCGTTCTTTACAGTTCCATTGCACCCAGAAAGCCAGCCAATTTTTGCGTTCAGATTCGGAGATCGTATCTTGGCATGGTGCCGAATTCCTCAAGGGTATACTGAAAGTCCATCTATCTTTAACCAGTTGCTAAAGAAATCATTAGAAAGTTTGAGCATGCCTGGAGAGTCTGTTTTGGTTCAATATATCGATGATCTCCTAGTGGCATCAAAGACAAAAGATGCATGTGCAACAGATACTATTGCATTGCTGAATCTTTTGGTAGAAGAGGGACATAAAGTGTCTCCATCGAAATTACAATTTTGTCAGAAAGAAGTGCAATACTTAGGTCATAAGCTTACCAAAGGAATCAGACAAGTTACTGCAGAAAGAATTAAAATGATACAAGGAATGCAGCCACCAAAAACTCAAACACAAGTGAGAATGTTCTTAGGAGTGGTAAGTTATTGTACATAGTGGATTAGTGGATTCTCACCGATTGCAAAGCCATTGCAGAGATTGACCAGAGCAGATATCAGAGACCCTATAGTTTTGACTAAAACTGAAATGGAAGCATTTGAACAGTTAAAAACGAGCTTGTGTGAAGCTCCAGCTTTGGGGATGCCTGACTATGAAAAAGAGTTTGAACTGTACTGCAGTGAACGAGAAGGATGTGCATTGTCTGTACTAATTCAGAGACATGGAAAACTGAGAAAGCCAATAGCGTATTTCTCAGCTGTTTTGGACCCTGTTGCAAAAGCATTGCCAGGTTGTCTGAAAGCAGTAGCAGCCACCAGCGTTAGTCTAGAACAAAGTGAAGGAATAGTGATGGGATTTCCTGTGAGAGTGTATGTACCTCACTCTGTGGAGATTCTCCTCACTAGGACAAAAACACAGTACTTGACCAACAATAGGATGACCAAATATGAGAAAGTAATTCTGGGAGCAGAAAACGTGACAATCTCTAGATGTGTATATGTAAATCCTTTCACATTGTTGCCTCATACCATGGAAACAGAAGTGAGAAATGAGGTTGAATACAGATGCTTAGATGTTCTTGAATACTGTACCAAACAAAGACCAGACATCAGAGCTGAGCCATTGCCTGAATCTGACTATGTGATGTTTGTTGATGGTTCGTGTCCGAGAACAGATGAGAGTGCTTTGAGTGCAGCATATGCCGTTTGTACAGTGGCAGATGTATTGGAAGCTTCTTGCCTGAAAGGAAATCGTTCTGCTCAAATAGCAGAATTGATTGCTTTGATTCGAGCACGTGAACTGGGAAAGGAGATCAAGGTTACCATAGTGACTGATAGTCAGTATGGTTTTGGGGTTGTCCATGACTACGGACAACTGTGGTCCCAAAGAGGTTATTTGACTTCTGCAGGATCCCCCATACGTAATGCAGAGTTTGTGAGAATGTTGATTGATGCAATTCAACTCCTGACAAAATAGCTGTGTTAAAGGGTGCAGCACACAAAAAGGGGATGACTACATCACCTGAGATAACAGGTATGTAGACTCAATTGCCAAAAACTGTGCTAAAAATCTTGTATCCATTAATCGGGACAGGGGAAAGGAGCATGTTTCAAGTCCTTTAATGCTAACAACTGTAGTTGAGACTTGGCAGGAAGTGAGGCAAATGCAGGAAGAAGCTGATGAGGAAGAGAAAATGTCTGGTTAAAAGCAGCATGCAGACAAAGAGAGGAAGATGAAATCTGGGTTTACAAAGATGAAAGACCAGTATTGCCCGAAAGCATGATCTCAAAGATTGCCCGAATGTACCATGGTCAAGCTCCTATTGGGAGAGATGCCATGCTTTGCCTATTTAGACAGACGTGGTACAATCCAAAGTTCAGGATGATTGCAGAGAGCTTATGTCAGAGGTGCCTTGTATGCCAGCAGTTTAATCCAAAAAGAAGAACTATTGTGCGTTTGGGAACCATAGGACAGGAGGGAGGTCCATTTACACAAATGCAATTGGATTTCATTGAGCTTCCGCCATGTAACAGACTTAGATATGTTATGGTGATCATCTGTTTGCTCTCCCGATGGGTAGAGGCTTTCCCCACAAGGAGGAACGATGGGTTAACTGTTGCAAAATTACTTCTACCTGAAATCATCCCTAGGTTCGGTTTTCCAGTGACGATCGAGACTGATCGTGGCCCCCATTTTCAGAATGAATTCATGCAAATGGTATGTGAAGCATTGAACATTCGTCAGAAACTGCATTGTGCTTACAGACCTGAGGCTTCAGGAGTAGTTGAACAGGTAAATGGAACTATTAAAAACAGGATTGCTAAAATGTGCTTGGCAACAGGCCTGAAGTGGCCAGATGCCTTGCCACATGTTTTGAAGACCTTAAGAAGCATACCTGACAGAAAAACTGGATTGAGTCCACATGAAATCTTGATGGGCAGGGTGAGGAGGAGACAGGCATTTGTACCAGCTGATAAGTTGTTGACAAATCATGACATCATACTGGATTATTGCAAAAACCTATCTGACGTGGTGACTTCTGTATTCCATCAGGTGGGAACTGAATCAAACACCAAAGAGAAAAGTCCACATCATGATCTAGTTCCTGAAGACTGGGTGCGTATAAAGGTGCACCACAGAAGAAACTGTTTGGTGCCTCGTTGGCAGAGATCAAGACAAGTCATATTGGTTAGCACCACTGCAGTTAAGTGTGCCGGAGTGAAGAGATGGGTACACGCAAGCCATACTATCCGTGTGCCTGAACCTGAAAAACCAAACAAAGAAGGTGAAAGCACAACTGATTCTGACTCTGAAGGTGAACCAGAGAAAGGCCCAGATACTGAAGATCGACAGTAACGTCGATATCTGGAAGTATCAGATGCTAGCTCTGCGTCTGAAGGAGAAGGAGAAGGAGAAATTATTGAAATACCGAATTCTGAAGATCAATCTGAAGATCGAGAATTGGTAGAGAATAACACCAGTAAGAACACTGAGCAAAGTAAAGATAAAACTGGTCATCAAGAACATACTGAAGAACAGTCTGAAAGCTCTGGAAGCGGACGAAAATCCAGACACTGGAAAAGAAGAAAAAACTCACGATAAGGATGAGATTCCAAGTACCAGCTATGGAGATGTTCCTAACGGAGTGAAAGAACTGTCAAAAGAGAAAACTGATTCTGAAAAAGAAAAAGACGTTGTAAAGTTTGTTGTAAATGAAATTGTAGAGGACACAAAGTCAAACTGACGACAGTGAAGATGAAACTCCATTAAGAAAGAGTTCAAGAAAAAGGGCTTGGAGAGTGGAACAGAACACCACGGAGCCTAAGACAAAAAGATTGTGCAAAGGAGATAATTGGCCTAAAGGAAATGATGGACTGAGATTTAAACTGGTTAATAAAGAAAGAAAGCTGGGGGAACAGGTCAATGAAATAACCAGTCAAAGAGAATCGTTGGGAAAAAGAATAGAAGTTGTCCAAAGGCCAAAAAGAGTGAGAAGACCAAATCAGAAGTACAAATCACCTAAATTGACCTATATCATGTTACCTCCAATTGAAGTTAATAGCAGTCAAGAGAATCTGAACTGCACAAAGACAATTGAGAAAAGTGAGTAACGAACTGCAACACAGAGATAAGTGGTAATTGATTAAAAGAGATAAGGTAAAGGTGAAACCTGAAATCCTGTTAGAAGAGAAGGCATTGTAAGTGAAAAGTAAAATAGGTGACAAGGTCGAAAATAGTCTTGCTCTTGACATAATATTAGCAAAAGAAGGATAAGTTTGTGGAATTTTGAAGGTACAGCAATGCTGTACCTACATTCCAGATAAAAGTCAAAATATTGAAAAGCACATTACAAATATTACAGAGTTGCATAGAGAAATTGAACCACTGGAGGTTGTTGGTATTCTTGAAACACTTGGTAGAAGTTTTACAGCAGTTAAGCATTGGTTTCAAGAAATAGGTAGTTCAATTATAGGTAAAACACTAATTCCAGTAATAGTATTAGTGATTTTAATGATAAGATTATGTTGCATATGCCGAAAAAGAAGGAATGTTAGAAAGTCATAAAAGAAGATAATTCAAGAAAAACGAGAAAGAGAAAGAAAAAGGTGATCTAGAAATGGAGGAGTTCCGAGAAAAGATTTTTAAAGAGACCAGAGAAAAGGATTCTAAAGTATAAAATGTGCTAATCTAAAGAATTTGAAACCTGTTCTGATAAAAATGTGCTAAATTTTGGGAGATATTTGGTGATAAATCACCAAAGGGGGGAGTTGATGGAGCAAGGTGGAGAAACAAAATTTTGTGTACCCCTTGTAAAGTCACACTTCCATAATTATAACATGAGCTAATGGAATGATGTGTGGAATTAATCAACCGAGAATAAGAATTGCACCTACACAAGCACACGTGGGAATTAACTTTGCTTATGTTGCAATTAAAATTAACTAATTATGTGATTCTGTCGTGTCCTAAACTAATAAGCAGCTTTTGAAGTAACAGAATGCGACAAAAATGTGCTTTTGTTTACGTATTTGTGGCAGAAACAGAAGGATAAGTAAGTATAATATGCCTAAATGTTGCTTATCTGCTAGGTAACTACTAATAGGGAAAACCTTAGTAAGGGAGGAGGTAAACATAAGGGCTAGATTTCTAAAATTAACGTTCGTTTGTGTTTGTTTCTATGATAGTTCCAATTCTGGCCGGTGAGGCCTTGCAAAAGATGGCTGACTTGTTGAACTGCGAATAGAAAATGAACTGAGCATGCGCAAGTCCAAGTCTGAGTTCGAATGGGAGCTGCTTGTGCCTGGAGTGAATGCGGTTCAAGGACGACGTGACCTGGAAGTCTAGATGGCTGCCAAAAAGGATGAGCACAATGGTCCTAAACGTGAGAAAATTTGGTAAAGTTACCAACTGAGAACAGAACTAGGCCGGACGTGGCCCAAAAACAATGACCCATGGAAAATCTAGCTGACGGAAGCGGAATAAATGTTGTAATGATGAGGTGATGCTCATCCACCCCAAATTGTCCAACCAGAACTCAAATTTATGTTGAAAGTTACTCTTTTGGATAGATAGAGCTAGTGAAAAAGGTATAAAAAGTGCTGATTTTAGTGAGGAAAAAATTCCTTTTCGATTTCCTACCGAGATGCTGTCCGTATGCTGATTTTTTCTGAGATATAAGACTTTGAATAATTTTCTTATTTCTTTAGAATGAGATCTGAACTTTAGGTGAGGTTATTAGTTGGATAAGTTAGGTGATAGGATGAAGTATGGGAACTATCTGTCTTTTGCTAAAATACTTGCGTTTCTGAAATCTAAATAAAATGTCTGTATCTGAATTTTCTTAAATGAATGAAATTAATTTTTGGGAAATAAAATCCTTATTTTCCTTAAATGTCGTTTTTGAATTAAGAAATTAATAAAGTCAATAAACTTTAGACATGTTAAATGTTGCTCTTAATAAAAATTAGATAAATTGTGAATTAAGCTCCAATGCCTAATTTTTTACTAGCAGATCCGTCGACAATGGCGGCGTGTCTAAATAAATGCTTTGTTAATGAAAACCATGGTAAACTCATTTAAACTGCAGGTGTAAATAGTATAAATATTCAGTTATAGTTTTAGACATCCCGCTATGATACAGCAGCTCTCCTTTGAATTTCACCGATCCATGAAGTAGGGTGTAAGTATTATGTGAGTGACTCGCAGTGTCATGGGCCCCACTGTCGAGTATATGTATGAATTTGTACTTCAGGGAAAGGTGTCATGGTTTTAGAAATTATTTCCAGAGAACCGCTGCATCACCACAAAGATTTCAATACAGGCTCAAATGTTTCTCCCCAAACATAAATCCCTACCATTAGGGCCCATCTCCTTACAAACCATGTTCATCTACTTCACATTAATCTTCATGAACTGTGAAATTTTGTGCATGCAAATAGCACACTAATCCATTTTAGAGCTCAGGGAGAATACCTTGTTTAGCAGTAACGGCTGATTCTTCTATAAGCACAAGGATTTCAGTAAAAGCACCACGGCTGCCCAGCAACTTTGTCTCTTGGCCAGAGAAGCTACTATTGACAGAGCAATCTAGGGTTCCTCCACCACTAGGGGCGCCAGTTTTAGACACTCCAAACAATAACTTATCACTGGACGACACCCGGAGAGAAGACTAAATCTTCGATGGAATAAAATTAAAGATTAGGGCCCTCCCTTGATGTTCTGTGCAACAAATAAATTCACATGTCAAATGAGTCTGCAATAGATGTACCAATAGCATGATTCATGCTCCTAAAAGTCATCTTAATGGTAGAATAAATCGTTTTATCCACACAAGTTAATCTCTTGCTCTTTTGGCAAGGTAAACCTCTGCTGTGAGGATTATCAGGCATCTTATCCTGATACACTTTTCCAACTAACGGATAGGTGAGCAAGCTTTGAATAATTGAAATAAAGCAAAAAGAGAATGTCAAGGAATCAACTGTAATAAGAAGGCAAAAGGTAATGCATACATGAAATTTGAGTGGCTGTCAAAGAAAACAGCTTTCTTTCTCCTCCCATTTTCTATCTTCCAATCACCAAGAAAAAAGTAACTCTTTTGAAGCTAAATTATTGAAGAAATCCTTTAAATAACTAAAGAGTTAAAAAAAAAGCACCAGCAAACTGATGACACTTTGGGCCAGGGGACGAATAAAAGAAATAGGAATCACACACATCTCTTATATGAAGTAGGCATGTGCAGAGCCAAAACATCAGGTGATCGCCCCCTCCATCAATCCATTGTTAATTCTTCGACCCACAGCAAGCCCCTTTTCAAGAAAAAAAATGATCCAGTAATAATAAAAAACCAACACTGGCAAAGCCAATAGTTCTGACTTTAATATGCACTGCATTTGTGCGTGGCTGTTGGTATAATAAAGCGTCAGACTATAGGCTTTGTCCAGGTCTATTTACCAGTAAATATTGAACAATCCAGTATACGCAACGGGAGTATTGCCTAAACATTTATGAAACATCCGGTTTCAGTGAAAAAGGACACCCAAAAAATAATTGTGCGGTAATTCATACTTTTGAAATGTAAAGTAGTCCATCGCGCATTGCAATGCAAGCTCTCGAGGTGAAATTATACACTAAAAGGCCAATAGCTGGAGTTAAAACAGAGCAATCTAGAACTAAACAGACCAGCTCTGACATACCATGAAGAGCCTCATAACACAATCCCAAACCGCCTCCAAACCAAGTGACAAGCTAACCACAATAAACATTTGAAACATGAAACTGCACCAGGAAACAAAAAGAAATTGTGTGACATATGTTAATATACAAGTAAAAAAAAGTTAGGAGGGGGAGGAGCCAAGCTCGCGAGCGCAATGGTCTCCTTATAGCTCGGCTCCGTCAGCCCTCCGTCCTGACTCACATATCCTGCTGCATATCCTGCCCAGAGACGACATTTTCGAAGAAATAGAAACGCAACATTTCGCTCTCACTCACCGTTTGACCTGGAGGCTTCGGCTTGCAGTGGTTCCGGAGCTGTGCCCCCCGAGGGGACCGCGGCCTTCGTAGAGCTGGGACCGGGGCATCGCCTATTGGATCCGGCCCGGCGTTGCGGTAACCGTCGGCCCCGGCCGAGAGACTGCACCACTGGAGAGAGCCACTGTGAGAACTTCCCGGTGACCCTGAACCGGGCCTACCTTGGCGGCCGTGAGGCTGGTGCGGGGCACGATGCTCCGTGGACTGACCGTGTGAAGGGGTCCCCCCGCCGCTGTTCCGTCCATCGACCCTGGACCCTCGCGCTCTACCTTCGAGGAGCGCCAGCTCTCGTATAGGCGACCCTCCGCCTTGGGCGGCTCTCCTTTCTGCACCGAAGCGGCCGTTACTGGGACCCCCCGGACATCTGTAAAGTCCTACATTTGTGGACTGCTCCGGGAGTGGCGGAGAGAAGTGAGGGGGCTGATTCTACAAAATGGCTGCCGGTGACCTGAGATGTGGATTTCCTCTTGATGGCGGTCTCCGGTTGCTGGATTGCACGGGAGCAGGGTCATGTGGGCGAGAGCCTACGATTGGCGACGTTCTTGATGCTTTGCGATCTTTGCACGAGACCTTGGCCCCCAGGTGCTCCTGGAGACTTGTTGCGATCTGCCGCCATCTTGGGTGGACGCCTCTTCATGGTCCCCTCTTGCCTTGGAGATGCCATTGCCTCGCCCCCCTCGGTGGCTCCGAAGGATGCTGCTACTGTCCATCGACGAATTTACAGGCCGACGGCTTTGTAACCTCCTGCTCTTCGATGTCTGGAAATTGGGGACTTGGATGTCGTGCGGAGGCCCGATCATCCCCGGGTGCCTGAGAAAAATGGCGGACTGATGCTTGTTTCTGCCTTGATGAGGTCTTGTTTCTATTTTGCTAGCATACCCCTGCCTTTTCGATCTGCGGGACTGAACTCTTGTCCTTTACTGCCCTTGTTGCTGTTATTGAGACATTTGAACTGCCTATTTGACCTTTTGTTCACTTGCTTATTGATTGACCTCTCTGACCTGCGTCTTTCTTGTAATTTTTTTCATTTGTGTGCTTGCCTCGCATCGTGTTGCTCACTTCACACTGTTATTTGGTGGGTGGTAATTGCGGTGAAGAAGGGACTGGGGTAAGATGCATGGCTCCCGTTGGATTATTGGTATATGGATTCGTGACGACGTGGCTCATATCCATAGTGCTATGGGAGACCCCTCTGTAAGTTCTGTGGCGCTCGAGTTCGTGTCGTTCTGGTGCACACGTATTACGATTGTATGGTTGGGCGGAGGGCTGTGGCCGACCGTATTTATTTCTGCCCTCATGCTCCTCCCTCCTATTTACTACCTTGTTTTCATATCTTCTTTTTGTCTTTTTCTTCCTTTTCTCTCTTGTCTCTACTACATTTCGGGTTCTGGTTTAGGGCGACAGGCGCGCTGTTTGGAGGGTAGGCCGTAGCCTTCTGCAGGGGTGCTGGGTGGGATGGGTGGGATGGGTCTTCTTTGGTGTTTTATTTTTCTCAGTTCTATGGCCCTTTTGTGTATCTTTATGAGAGTGCCGCGTCTGTCCTTGCCTTCCGTGGTATGATTAGGGTGGGGTCTGTAACATCGCTGCTCTTCTTTTATAGTTCTGCTGCTTTCCATTGCGACTCCCATGCCCTCTTCGCTGCTGCTATTCCTGTTCTTTTATATGTTCCTCGCTACGGGGCGCCTGTTTCAGCGCGGCATTCTTCTCTTTTAGTCTGTGTTTTCCTTCCCTTTCCTCTTTCCTCTCCCCTCTCCCCTCCTCCCCTTTTCTTTCTCTCTCAAGGTTAGTATGACGGGCTAGTTTTGTTGCTGTCGCTATTCCGGCCCCCCTTTTCTGTATCCAATGTGCTACTGAGTGGTGGGAATGCAAAGTTGTTACTATTTGCATATTGATTTGTGTTCACCACATCTGTTTTTATACCGATGTCTACAGTGCTGACACTTCTGCATTGCTGCCCTTTCTCCTTTTGTTGCTACTGATCGGTTTTGGGAATCCGGATACTTCTTTGTTGTCGCTGAGCCTGTCATACGCCTTATTGTTATAATATAAAATTAACCTTATTTTGCTCCTGATTGCTGGCCGTCTAGATCCTCTTACCTCCCCCCCCCTTTTTACGATTGTATTGAACGCACCTCTTTACGTCTGATTCTGTGACTTTTCATTTGGACTCTGACTGCTTATCGTATCGTGGCCAGCCGGATCGGTTGTAGGCCCTGCTTTGTATATCCTTTCTGTACTAATAAAAAGGTTTATAAAAAAAAAAATAAAAAAAAAGTTAGGAAAGCAGTCAGCGAAGGCATTCACTTACAGTGAGGATAAAGGAAGAGGCAGTGATATTCTGCAACAAGCATTGGCAAAGCCAATTGGTCTCGCCCATTCAAGAGCTAATGGCTTTGGCAATGTGGTTTTGTGATGTTGTACACCAGTGTTGCTGCTGTTTGGCATGGCTAAAAGCAAGTGTTGTGGGGTTTTGTAGAGTTAAGTTAGGGAGTAGAGTGGAATAGAGTGTTGTAGAGTGGGGGAGTAAAGTGTTGTTGAATGGATTTGTTGTAGTAGAGTGTTGTAGAATGGAATTGTTGGAGTACAGTGCAATAGAGTGGAGTAGGGGGAGAGGCACTTCATCGAGTAGAGTTAAATGCTTTAGTGGTAGAGTGTTATGAAGTGGAGTGGAGGGGGGAATGGGGGCAGTGGGTTGGAGTAGATTGAGGTAGTGGAGTTGATGGTTTGGAGGTAGTGGGGGGCAGACAGTTTTCGGTTGGAGCAGGGGGGGCAGACAGTTTTCGGTTGGAGCAGGGGGGGCAGACAGTTTTCGGTTGGAGCAGGGGGGGCAGACAGTTTTCGGTTGGAGCAGGGGGGGCAGACAGTTTTCGGTTGGAGCAGGGGGGGCAGACAGTTTTCGGTTGGAGCAGGGGGGGCAGACAGTTTTCGGTTGGAGCAGGGGGGGCAGACAGTTTTCGGTTGGAGCAGGGGGGGCAGACAGTTTTCGGTTGGAGCAGGGGGGGCAGACAGTTTTCGGTTGGAGCAGGGGGGGCAGACAGTTTTCGGTTGGAGCAGGGGGGCAGGTTGTTCTGGGTTGGAGCAGGGGGGCAGGTTGTTCTGGGTTGGAGCAGGGGGGCAGGTTGTTCTGGGTTGGAGCAGGGGGGCAGGTTGTTCTGGGTTGGAGCAGGGGGGCAGGTTGTTCTGGGTTGGAGCAGGGGGGCAGGTTGTTCTGGGTTGGAGCAGGGGGGCAGGTTGTTCTGGGTTTGAGTAAGGCAGATTGTTCTGGGTTGGAGTGAGGTAGATTGTTTTGGATACAAGTGGGGCAGACTGGAGTTGGGCAGATCGTCTTGGATTGGAGGCAGATTGTTTAGGAGCAGATTGTTTTGGATCCAAGTGGGCACATTGTTTTGGAATGGAGTGGGGCAGATTGCAGCATAGCAGATTGGAGTTGGGTAGATTAGATTGGGCTGGATTGGAGGAGGCGAACTGGGATGAGTGAGTGGACTGGTGGGGGTCAGATTGGAGTGCGTAGATTGTTTTGGATTGGAGTGGGGGTGATTGTTTTGGATTGGAACGGATTGCTTTGTACTTGGGTAGGGCAGATTGGATTGTGGTGGATTGGAGTGGATTGGTCTGGGGTGGATTGGATTGGTCTGGGGTGGATTGGATTGCGTGGACTGTTGTAGGCTGAGGTGGGGTGGATTGGCCTGGATTGGAGTCAGGTTGATTGGAGTGGGATGAATTGGGGTGTATTGCACTGCATAACTTCAAAAATTACACACATGAAAGAAACAATGTCCCTTTGTAATATTTAGATAATCGTCATCTTTTGAGACCAGTGCTTATGAGCAAAAACAAAACATGAGTGCAAAGTGAGAAAAGAAGAATTGGCAAAAATGTTGCTTTCCCAGATATAACCATAAACAGTGCCAGCAGCAAGTACAAGTGTGTGAAGTCTGATATCTTGCAAAACACCTATACACCCTGTATCTACAAGTTAGAAACTGTTCCAATTTGCCAATGTGGCCACTTCTTTAGCCATCTGATTCTCTAATGGGTGGGGGGCACTTTTATTTTAGCTTCTTGGCCTATTTTCTGTCTACGTCAGACCCTGGGGAGTGTGGAGACCGCCCTTACAGACTGAATTAGTCTTAATGAGGCATGATATGAAATGATTTACTATTACAGACAGAGGAAGGGAGGTTTCACCGGCACTCTAATTGTTGATTATAGATACAGAGTAAATATCTCTTTTGAATAATAAAACTTCAAGTGCCATAATATTCCACCTATAGTATAAGGAGATGGGCACCAGTTATTTCAATGCCCATTACAGGGCTAATATTATTATGTAGAGACAAAGATCCAGTGCAGAAAGTAGTCTTCAAATCTTTATTTCAAAAGTTCATAGTATGCACAAAAAAACTTCTCAGCTCACAACGCCGACACGTGTTTCGTCTCAATCCTGAGACTTTTTCAAGGCATTAAATTTCATATGGTTCTTCTGTGTCTAGATCAAATCTGCCTATCTGGTTGTGGACAGGTACGTTCTTCCAGGATAGTGGACTATCTATGTCTTTGCAGTCATACAAACTACCTCCAAAAGTAATGGTGAGATAGTGTAGAGTAGATTAAATTATGTCGAGTAGCTGCTCATTAAGTTGGGGGGTGTCTAACCGTGTACATTGACGTATTATGGTTGTTACGGAAATAGAAGGATTGAAGAGATAAGACCGCTATTCCATATACTAGGACACTAACGGCGACAGAGTTACAAGACTACATTGTTACAAGAATCTAAGGACGACTACTGAGAACAGCACGGAATAAGGATTTCTATGTTAGGGAGACCGTGTTTTACACGGTTAGACAACGCCCAACTTAAGGAGCAGCTACTAGACATAATTTAATCTACTCTACACTATCTCACCATTACTTTTGGAGGTAGTTTGTATGACTGCAAAGACATAGATAGTCCATTATCCTGGAAGAACGTATCTGTCCACAACCAGATAGGCAGATTTGATCTAGACACAGAAGAACCATATGAAATTTAATGCCTTGAAAAAGTCTCAGGATTGTGACGAAACACGTGTCGGCGTTGTGAGCTGAGAAGTTTGTGCGCATACTATGAACTTTTGAAATAAAGATTTGAAGACTACCCAAAAGCGAGACCTATGGGCTATACAAATGCTTGTTCTTTTTAGGTACAGCATGCAAAATTTCGGTGTGTATAGGTTAACAATGAAAAACTCATTAGGTCAAGTGTGGACATTAACTATGCATTTCCAAATTTACACGTAAATTTGTGACGCAGCCCTGTTGCATTGAATTTTATTTCGCTACTCAATTCCGAGGATGTATTGGCGAAGGATGCATAAATAATTAACGAACAAAAGCAAAAATGTAGCCCTAGAAGTTCATCTGAGTCTGCTTTTTTCTAATGTATTAATGCTGGCAAGCACAAATCACTTCTAAAGCCTGCTCGACTCCTCCAACTCCCGAGCTGCATCACAACATCCAGCACAGTAGATCAAATCACGCAGAAAACAGAAAGAAGACACCCCTCCACGTTTTTACTGTCAGAAGCGGTAGCATGCATTTCAGAAATGGCCATTCTCAACTACCCGGCACCACAGGCCAGGTCCCAGAAATACAAGCTTGCATCCCTATTCGGAGATCAGATTGCTTTCCTTTCATGGCAAGTCAATTGCCATGGCAAGGGAGCAAACATTTTGTAGAAGAGACGTTTCCTTTTTTTTAACCAAGATACTGTTAACTCCACATGAATTATATGATAAAACACATTTGACCAGATAGAAATTGAATACATATTTTGTAATTTAAGAGGAGCGATTTCCCGGCTTCAGGATTTTCCATTTCCAGGAGGATGGATAAACATTCAACTAAAAACACATTGAATTAGAAAATACAGTTTTCAGAGCGCATTGATCTGCTAGATAAAAAGCCAAAACTGCCTACAGGTGTTTCTACCCATTTATTTAGTCATCTTATACATGTATGAATATGACCTTGGTTCTCGAGTGGGAGCACCGAACTGATTATTCGACCTGAATTCTTGAAAGAGGTGAAAATCAATGTAACAAAAGATGTAAAGTAATGGGGACAAAGACATGAGCACAAGGGAAGTCCTATGTTACGGAGAGAGAACAGGAACCAACAATGAAAGAACCTTTCTGGAAGCAGAGCTTTTTGATTGTAGTGTAATGTGGGCACTGCATGCAACGAAGAGAGAGAGAAAATGTTTATTGGGAGAAACGTCAGCAACAAAATGGGAGAAGCACCTCCACCCTCAAACCCTCGACTGCCCTCCTCAGCCAGTCTTGCAGCTACTGCTGCCGCCATTACAATGTGAAAATCTGCACAGTTCTAGCCCGTGCCAAAGTTGAAATAGAAACAGTACAAAGAGGAACATTACTACAAATGTGTGACCAACGCAAAATGGCCGCCAAACACCGTAGCAACGAACGCTATACAGGAGGGTGGAATTAACGTGAATACAGAGATAAATGCAGTGAAGAATTAAACAAGCATTGGCTGCGACAGGGAGTTGTGAGCCCGCGCGCAAAAATGAAATAAACATTTTGTAAAAAGCAAATAGTGACGCGAGTGGAGCGTGCGACGTGAAAAAGTGCAAACATTGGCCGCGACCGGGAGTTGTGCGCGCGCGCAAAAATAAAATTAAAAAAGAACGCTTGTGGTGAAAAAAAACATGAGTGGTGTCACGAGTGGTGTGCGCGCGTGATTGAAAAAAGTGCTGTGCACGTCGCACCTGCTTGTGCGCTTAACAGCAGGCTGGTGACCGGCAAAAGCTAGCATGTGGGTAGCACTTTGAAAACCCAGCTACAAAATGTCTCTCCAGAGCAGCGCATGCGCTGGCTCAGGCGAGACCGAAAAACCAAGGGTTAATCCAGTATTATTCTACTCTTCAACTGCAAGTACTTTCAGAATCTAGCAGCCCTGCCCATCCTCTTTTTTGTACTGATTTAAAAAGCGCAAACTCGACCCGGAGGTATTGGAGTGCTTACATGAGCACAGTTGTGTTCACAAAGCCACATTCATTCATGGTGGCCACGGGGAGACAAGGTGATTTGCCCAGAATCCAAAGATGCAGAGCCTAAAACAAGGCTCAAACCTAGTTTTCCCCTCTCCAATGTCGGCAGCTCTATCTGTTATGCCACACCCCTCCCTGCTTTCTTGGTAGATGTGGTGGTGCAATGGTGCCCACACACGCAGAGTGCACTGCAGCGTCTTTTCTTTTTTTTATCTCTGGGGAAAGTGGATCCACTTAGCCATTCGCACAGGTCATGTCCAGTGCTCCGTGCTGCAAGTGAATGGTTACGCGCTAGATACTCGCCAACATCTCTGCCCCTCCCTTGTGTGCTTGGACGTAACTTGCTCCCTTAGAGCGGCGACATCGCCTGTTGTCATCTGGGGGATTGTAGAGTGGGGCGTTCCATGGAGGCAGAAAGCCATCCCAATCAATCAATCAATCATAGCATTTGTATAGCGCACTACTTACACGGGAGGGTCTCAAGGCGCTTGGGGGAAGGGGGCAGCTACTGCTCGAACAGCCAGGTCTTGAGTTGTCTCCTGAAGGCGAGATGGTCCTGGGTCAGCCGAAGGTGGATGGGAAGGGAGTTCCATGTCTTGGCCGCCAGGTAGGAGAAGGATCTTCCTCCGGCGGTGGCTCTTCGGATGCGTGGTACGGCGGCGAGGGCGAGGCTAGTGGATCGTAGCTGGCGGGTGGGCATGTAGAAGGTCAGGCGGTCGTTGAGGTACTTGGGGCCCAGGTCATGGAGAGACTTGTGTGCGTGGGTGAGGAGCCTGAACGTGATCCTCTTGTTGACGGGGAGACAGTGCAGGTCCCTCAGGTGAACGGAGATGTGGCTGCGTCGGGGGATGTCCAGGATGAGTCGGGCTGAGGCGATCTGGATGCGTTGGAGTCTTTTCTGTAGCTTGGCTGTGGTGCCGGCGTGGAGGTTGTTTACGTAGTCCAGTCGGCTGGTGACGAGTGCCTGGGTGACCGTCTTCCTGGTTTCGGTCAGGATCCATCGGAAGATCTTGCGGAGCATGCGTAGGGTGTGAAAGCATGATGAGGAGACGGCGTTGACTTGTCTGGTCATCGAGAGGGAGGAGTCCAGAATGATGCCCAGGTTGCGTGCGTGGTCTGTTGGCTTGGGAGTGGTGCCCAGGGCGGGGGGCCACCAGGAGTCGTCCCAGGCGGAGGGTGATGATCCCAGGATGAGGACTTCCGTCTTGTCTGAGTTCAGTTTCAGGCGGCTGTTCTTCATCCACTCGGCGACGTCTTTCATCCCTTCGTGTAGGCTGGTTCTGGCGGTGTCGGGGTCTCTGGTGAGGGAGAGGATCAGCTGGGTGTCGTCGGCGTAGGAGATGATGTTGAGGTTGTGTTGGCGTGCGATGGCTGCAAGAGGTCTCATGAAGACGTTGAAGAGGGTGGGGCTGAGTGATGATCCTTGCGGTACGCGGCAGATGACTTCGGTGGCCACGGATCGAAACGGGGGGAGGCGGACTCTGTGTTCTTCCGGCGAGGAACGAGATGATCCACTCCAGTGCCTTCTCTTGGATGCCGATGTTGCTGAGGCGTTGAACTAGGGTGCGGTGGCAGACAGTGTCGAACGCTGCAGAGAGGTCCAGGAGGATGAGTGCCGCTGTTTCTCCGTTGTCGAGCAGGGCTCGGATGTCGTTGGTGGCTGCGATGAGGGCGGTCTCGGTGCTGTGGTTGGCTCTGAAACCGGACTGCGAGGGGTCGAGGGATCCGTTCGTCTCGAGGAAGGCGGCAAGCTGACTGTTGACGATCTTCTCGATGACTTTAGCAGGAAAACGGAGGAGCAAGATGGGGCGGAAGTTCTTGAGGTCGTGGGGTCCGCTGTTGGTTTCTTCAGTAGGGCGCTGAGCTCGGCGTGCTTCCAGCTCTCCGGGAAGGTGGCGGTGTTGAAGGAGGTGTTGATGATGTTCCGGAGTTGGGGTGCGATGGTGGAGTCGGCCTTGTTGAAGACGTGGTGGGGGCAGGGGTCGGTTGGTGATCCAGAGTGGATGGTGTTCATCGTGCGGGCTGTGTCTTCGGTGGTCACCGTGGTCCAGGTGCGGAGGGTGGCGGTGGGGGGCGTTGGTTCGATGGTTGGGTGAGTGGATGGCGCGCCGAAGCTGTTGTGGATGGCGGCGATCTTGCGGTGGAAGAACAAGGCGAGGGAGTCGCAGAGATCTTGTGAAGGAGTGATGTCGTTGTTGCCGGTGCTGGGGTTGGAGAACTCCTTGACGATACTGAAGAGTTCCTTGCTGTCGTGGGCGTTGTTGTCCAGTCGTTCCTTCAGGGATTTCTTTTTGGTGGTGCGGATAAGCTAGTGGTGCTTGCGGGTGGCGTGTTTGAGGGTGGTCATGTGGTCTGTGGTCTGGTCCCGGAGCCAGGCTCTCTCGAGGGTGTGGCAGTTCTTCTTGGAGTCCTTCGGTGAACCAGGAGGCCTTCTTGCTTCTGGGTCTGCTGGGAGGGTTCTTCAGTGGTGCGAGGTCGTTGGCGCAGGCGGTCAGCCACTGCGTGAAGTTGCGGGCTGCTTCGTTGGGGTCTGTTGTGCTGGCGGGTGGGTTCCGGCTGAGGGAGGTGGTGAACTGGTCGGCGGTGATCTTGCTCCAGCTTCTGTGAGGGACCTGTTGCGGGTGGTGGTGGGTCGTGGTTCTTCTGAAGCTGAAGTGGACGCAGCTGTGGTCAGTCCAGTGGAGTCCGGTGGAGTGGCTGAAGGTGATGTGCTTGCTGGATGAGAAGACGGGATCAAGCGTGTGGCCGGCGTAGTGGGTGGGGGTGTTGACCAGTTGCTTGAGCCCGAGGTTGGCGAGGTTGTCCAGCAGGGCGGCGGTGTTGCGGTCCTTGTTGTTCTCCAGGTGGAAGTTGAGGTCCCCTAGAAGGATGTAGTCGGCGGAGGGGAGGGCGTGCGGGCTGATGAAGTCCGTGATGTCTTCGCTGAATTGTGTGCGTGGTCCTGGGGGTCTGTAGACGAGGGTGCCTCTGAGGGTCGTCTTTGGGTTATGTTATGTTATGTTATGTTATGTTAAATTAAACTTATTGAGCGCACGTACGCCCGTAGGCTTCATGGCGCTGTGGAAAACTGGCAAAACATAACATGTAACAGAAAGAAACGAGGTTGACTAAGGATAAGCTAGCTTAAAGAGCCAAGTTTTAAAAGCCTGTCTAAAGGCTAACAGATCTTCATGAAGCCTTAGCGTCAGTGGCAGAGAATTCCACAGGGAGGAGGCCAAGAAGTGGAAAGATCCGCCTCCCTGGCGTTGTTTTCTGATCCGAGGCACCACTAACAAGTTCTTTTGACCTGAGCGGAGAGCGCGAGAGGGAGTGTAACTGACAAGCAGGCTGCTAATGAATCTAGGACCCTTGCCTTGTAGAGCCCTGAAGATAATGCATCCCGCTTTGAATGCTGCTCTCTGCGCTACTGGCAGCCAGTGGAGACTGGCTAGCCCCGGTCTGATGGACTGCCACTTAGGAATCTTACAGATCAACCTGGTCGCTTGGTTCTGACCAGTTGAAGTCTCTTGAGCTGCCCCGCTGGAAGACCCAGATACAAGCTATTGGAATAGTCCAAACGGGACAGCACAAGAGCAATGATGACCTGAGTCAGAGCAGGGTGGGTTAAAAGGTGGGCGATCTTCTTAATCTTGCGAAGTTGGAAGAAACTTGCAGATACCACAGTCCCTACCTGACTTTTGAGCGAGAGATCTTGGTTGAAAGTGATTCCTAGGCTTTTAACTGTTTGGGACTTAGCTGGGGGTTTCCCATTTCTGGAGGCCAAAAGTGTGGCCCCCAGTACAGTTCGCTCTTCCCAGGCAAAATCAATTCAGTTTTGCCTGGGTTGAGTTTCAAGTGATTTAGGCCCATCCATCTCTGAATGTGGACCATGGCCTCCCGAAATTCGGTGGCCGCACCAGGGGAGTCCAGACAGAAGATCAGTTGCAGATCATCTGCATAATTAAAAATTAAGGCTCTAAACTTTTTTAATGAAAATAACAGGGGTCGTAAGTACAAATTAAATAAAAGTGGGGACAAGGACGAGCCCTGAGGGACTCCACATTCCTTTTTGATTTTGGGGGCTGTAAAGGTTCCTAATCTCACTGCCTGGGTGCGTTCCGAGATAAATGACTTCAGCCATCTAAGTGCCGAGCCTCTCAGGCCTGCCTGTTCGACACGGTCGACCAAGATGGTATGGTCGACCGTGTCGAATGCGGCCGACAGGTCAAGAAGTACCAATGCTTGGTGAGTGTCCTTGTCTGCATTGCATCTTAGTACATTCTGGACCGCCAGTGTCACCATCTCCGTAGAATGCCCCGGTCGAAACCCTGCTTGATTGGGCTCCAGGTAACCAGTGGTTTCAACGAAGCTAGAGAGACAACTAGCAACGTGTGCCTCCAGAATTTTTGAAAGGAATGGCAACAGGGATATCGGGCGATAGTTAGATGGATCGTGAGGATCAAGACCGGGTTTTTTGATCAAGCGAATCAGTAGAGCATGTTTAAACCCTGCGGGTACCTTTCCCTGATCAAGTGAGTCATTAAGCAGAGAAAGGATCCCATGAGGGATGGAGTGCCCTATCTCTGTAAAAATGTGAGGTGGGCAGATGTCATCGGGTGAGCCAGACTTGACCCGTGCCAGGAGAGTGGAGAAGGTTTTAGGGTCTATAGCAGGAAGGGTATCTAATGTAGTAGGGTTGTTAAAAATATCATCCAAAGGAGACGAATTGGGAGAGCTAGCAATGCTGCGTTTTATGGTTACAATTTTCTCTGAAGAATTCATTCAGAGAGTTACACAACTTCTGGGTGGGGGCTATTGAGGGAGCTGTCCTATCATCGTCACAGAGCTCATTGACTATGTTAAAAACATCTTTAGTTTTGTTGGAAGAGGTTAAAAAATTTTGGGAAAAATAGTTGGTTTTATGTAGGAGCAAGATTTTTTGGAACTCCTTTCTTGCGATACAGTACACTTTCCTGGCTTGAGGGGAATAACTTTGTCTCCATTTCCGTTCCTTTTGTCGAACCCCCAGTTTAAGTTCTTTCAGTTCTGGAGAAAACCATTTGTGGGCTTCATTCGCTCTAATATTAGGGACCAGTACCAGGGGGGCTGAGAGGTCAGCTGCGTTGCGTAGCCAATTAGACAGCGCTCTCTCGCCAGTGTCCAGGTCACCGTGCGGTGGTGGTACGGTTTTACTTAAGACATCAATGAATCCCGGAAGGTCCATAGATTTCCATTTGCGGAATTCTTTGCTCTTGCATGGTCTGGGCTTAACATTTCCTCGTATTTCTAATGTGAAGCAGATGATAAAATGATCCGACCATATACATGGACTGATTACAGGGTTGGGTAGAGATAAGTTGTACATCCAGATCTGGTCCAGGCTGTGGCCTTTCTGGTGGGTAGGTGCATGAATATGCTGATTTAAGTTGAGATCTGTAAGCAGGTCTTTTAGTTCAGCAGCTTGAGTGTCAGTGTCTGTGCTGTCGAACCAATAGTTTAGGTCCCCAATAAGGATGATTTTAGAGTAGTTGACTACGTATGAAGCAAGCTGCTCCGCCAGAAGAGATGGATACTTGGCCATATATTGGGGAGGTCGGTATATCAGGACCAGGATGAGGGACCCACTTTCAGTATCAAGATTAATCACCAAGTTCTCGGTGTCCGGGAGGATCAGAGAAGGTAGTTCCCTAACATGAAGGGATTTCAAAATTATAGCTGCTACACCACCTCCCGTCTTCCCGGGTGTACGATTGGCTGTCAAAATATAATAATCAGCGGGGAGTGCTACAAGTACATCAGGGAGGGAGTGAGGGGTTAGCCAAGTTTCAGCCAATAAGAGAATGTCCGGTTTTGCCTCCTTCAAGAAGAGAAAAATGTCTATCTGGTTTTTAACCAGGGACCGAGTGTTGAGGTAGTAACAGCGTAAACTGTGCTTTGCAGAGGGTACAGTTTGAGGCTCAGAGATGGAAGGGATGGGAGGCTGAGCGTGAGGCACAGAATTGAGGAAGGGGGAAAGTCCTAGACGTTGAATGCAAGTCAATGTGCGTGGAGCTAATGAGTAATTGCAGGGACCATGGGGCGTGTTAGGACGTAGGTTAAAAAGTTCCAGAGACGAGTACTTGATAAAATGGCCAGGGGGAGAAGGCCCGGGTCCCGGTCGGCCGCGGACGGGCGCAGACGGGCTTAACTCAGGCGCAACTCCGGCGCGCCTCCGTCGCGCCCGCTGCGCTCGTCCGCTGCGCTGACACATATTAGCCTGTTTAAGTAGGGGCGGTACTCGGGGGGGTGTGGCGAAGATGACCGTGGCCTCGCCTCACCCGAGCAGCCCAGTCCAAGATGGCGCCCCCAGCCGCTGCGAGCCCGCCGCTGCGATCAGCGCTGAGCCGTGCCGGTGCACTCAGGAGGAGTGAGAAGGTGAGCGTCCAGGATTCCGTGGGAAAAGAAGTAAGCAAAGAGTTTTAAAAGCGCGCCTCTGCGCTTTGTGCAGGAGCGCTATCTAAAATCAGCGTCTCTTCCTGGATGTCACGTAGTGCAGCTTCCTTAGCTACAGGCGCGGACCCCCTGCCACTGGGTCAGCAGCCTGCTAATGCTAATTGGTGTGTATCTGGAAGTGGAGGTGCTCGGCGGCGGCGGTGGAGTCGGTTGTGATGCGGATGGTGTTCTTGTGGACGATGGCGATGCCTCCTCCGGTCTGGTTGACGCGCTCCCTCCTGATGATCTTGTACCCGTCCGGGATGGCGATGGCGATGTCAGGGGCTGAGGAGGCGTTCATCCAGGTTTCCGTGAGGAAGGCGATGTCTGGTGATGTTGTGTCGAGGAGGTTCCAGAGTTCCACGGCGTGTCTGTGGACGGAGCGGGTGTTGAGTAGGATGCACTTCAGGTGGTTGCTGCTTGTGCTCGGCTTGGCGGGTGCGGTGCAGGTCCGGGTGCAGGAGAACTTGCAGGATTGGCAAGTGAAGGGTCCATGGGTGCGTTTCGGGGTGGCCCGGCAGTAAGCGGGGTTCCGGACGGCATTGAGTGCGTTGAGGGTGGTGGCGGCGTAGGTCCGACGGGTCGTCTTGTATCGGCGGGGGCCAGGGGTCCTGGCACTGGGCGCGGTCCAGGCGCAGACGGGCTTGCCTTCGGCGCACAATTGGCACGCCCGCTGCGCGTCAACGCTGCACATACGTGTGCACTCTGCCATAAATGGAGAGTGGGGGGGGGGTGAGGGAGGAGCAGCTGGGAGGCGGGAGCGGGGTGGCGAGTGGGGGGAACGATGCGATGATGCTAGAGGGAGCGGGGGTGGGGCCGCGGGGGAGCAGCGGCAGGGAGCGGGGTGGGGCAGGGGAGAACTGGGCGACACGGGGCAGGAAAAATCCAACACGAGGAGGAGCGCGAGAAAACGGCAAAGAAACAATACAGAATACGATTTACAATACACAATACAATTTACAAAACGAAGCAGGCACAGAGGGAAAGTCAGGGGCAGGGGGCCAGAGCAAAAAAACGGCGATGAAGCAATACAGAATACAGATAACAATTTACCAGCGAAGCAGGCACGGAGGGAAGTCAGGGGCAGGGGGCCAGAGAAAAAAACGGCGATGAAGCAATACAGAATACAGATAATTTATAAGCGAAGCAGGCACAGAGGGAAGTCAGGGGCAGGGGGCCAGGCCTAACAGGGGCACAAAACTACTCCTGGCAGCGGCGGCGGCAGCGGGAGGAGAACGGCCACACTCTGGGTGGGCCACGCGGCAGGAGGAGCGACCGGACTGACCAGGTCAGGTCAGGTCACAGCCCCTTGCCCGTGAGCCTCGCCTTAAGTACTCTAGTGGGAAGGAGGAGCAGCTGGGAGGCGGGAGCGGGGTGGCGAGTGGGGGGAACGATGCGGTGATGCTAGAGGGAGCGGGGTGGGGCCGCGGGGGAGCAGCGGCAGGGAGCGGGGTGGGGCAGGGGAGAACTGGGCGACACGGGGCAGGAAAAATCCAACACGAGGAGGAGCGCGAGAAAACAGCAAAGAAACAATACAGAATACGATTTACAATACAGAACACAATTTACAAAACGAATCAGGCACAGAGGGAAAGTCAGGGGCAGGGGGCCAGAGAAAAAAACGGCGATGAAGCAATACAGAATACAGATAATTTATAAGCGAAGCAGGCACAGAGGGAAGTCAGGGGCAGGGGGCCAGAGAAAAAAACGGCGATGAAGCAATACAGAATACAGATAACAATTTACCAGCGAAGCAGGCACAGAGGAAGTCAGGGGCAGGGGGCCAGAGAAAAAAACGGCGATGAAGCAATACAGAATACAGATAATTTATAAGCGAAGCAGGCACAGAGGGAAGTCAGGGGCAGGGGGCCAGAGAAAAAAACGGCAATGAAGCAATACAGAATACAGATAACAATTTATAAGCAAAGCAGGCGCAGAGGAAGTCAGGGGCAGGGGGCCAGACCTAACAGGGGCACAAGACTACTCCTGGCAGCGGCAGCGGGAGGAGAACGGCCACACTCGGGGTGGGCCACGCGGCAGGAGGAGCGACCGGACTGACCACTGCCTGGACACAAAAGCACACTTTGGAAAAGAGCCCCATTTACTGCCAGCAATTCTGGTCGCAGTTTTAGAGGGAGCAGCGCACAGGCCTGACTGGGCCTGGCGATTCGGGTTTCCATGGGCAGAATACACACCAATAAATGCTTTCACACAAATCAAACCGTCCAGTACCTCCGGTTATCACCGATTTATCCCACCCGATTAAGCCTCCGCACTCCCACCCCAGCCACCCACCCATAAAAAAAAAAAAGCACACACCAACACGACTGATACAAATGACTTCACTAATCTCAAAATACCATGTTGGGGGCATTTCTGAGAAGAGTGGTCATAAGTAGGCGATGTTAAGTGCTTCAGATAAAAGTTATTGCCAGTGTCTAGCTGCCCTTCAACTTGCAAACAGGATGTTGTGTGTATGTGTGGGGGGAGGGGGGTTAGAGGAATGCCTAAGGGGGGGGGGACTACAAGAAAGGATCCTGGGTAACTATCAGTTGGGAAAGGCTCAGCTCAGTCAGACACAATCTCACTCACAGAATATTTAAAGTGTTTTAAAGTTTTTTTTGTTTGCAGTTTTATATAGCGCAAACTAGACCCGAAGGTATTGGGGTGCTTTACATGAGCACCATGTAAAGTGCTCCAATGTTCATGCTTAATCAACCAGCGTGGGCTACAAGGTTGACTAGATGGCTTGGAGTTAATTTAATATAAGTTTGGGTGTCGCAGCACCCCACTTTCAGGCTAAAACGTAAACAGAAAAAGAAAACTGGAGAAACGAGAGAGCTTGGGCAGAAACAACCCCCCCCCCTCTGTGGAGGCGCACCGCTCCCCTCAACAAAAAAAACGGGCTTAAGGCCCCAAGAAATTTGTGAGGCACAGAACTGCCAACAACACAGTGAAAACCATGGGATGCTCATTGGAAGCAGATGTCATTTCAGCTTCAGTGCTAAAGTCACAAACCCTGCGCTTACCTAGAACCCCTCCTGTGGTAAACTCGGCAACCATCAGGCCCTTACTTACGTATCCGTTCTCAAACCAGCAAATCAAAAAAACCTTCCCTTACACCAGCCCTCCTCGACCCATTCATACCCCTGAGCCCCACTTGTCACCGATTTGCAAATCCTATAATAACCCTCCTACCAATCCCAGAAACAAACCCGCCCAAGAGCCCCATTCCTGCACCCTCTTTCTCTGCGCGGCCCTTCTGTGGTTCACGGAGCCCTTCCAGGCTGGCCAGCACGAGGATTCTCTGCACATGTGGATCGACGCTCACCAAGCCCGGGTCCTTATAGGTAACATCTCTCTCATCTTGGAATTTACTGTAGCCAGGGGGGTGTTGGAAGTCGGTTGCACGTGGTCAATTCCGCCAAAAATAGCAGTGTTCTCTGCAGCATGCTTGCGTATTATCATGTTTTTAGTGTTCAAAAGGTGTTCACTATAACATTTTGCTTATCGACTTGTCTGTTTGCATCGCTTCCTGCTAGCCTGTCTCCATGTCTGCCTGCCCGATTTCCACACAGTAACATTTGTGCACCAGTGAAACTGCATGTCTTTTCAATATTAGTGGCCCTGTCAATGGAAAATGTGCTGTCCGTAAAAGACAGTGCGGTAACATACCACACCATGCTTTAATAATGCATTTGTGACAGTACGATCCAAAATGCACGACCAGTCACATAGCACATGTCCACCATTCAATCTCCTGCTGGATCGGTGTGGTGGCTCATTTGCTCTTTGTATGACCTTGGATTTTTCACAATCCCCATGACTTGGGGGATGCAACACTGATCCACCATGGAACTCGTTCTATCACCACTGGCTCGAAGTGATCCGGTTGGGTGGAAGCATGCCGCGTGGAGCGCGACTGTCACGGAGGGGCTCAACGTTCAAATGTGAGCAGCACATGTAATCAGACAGCAGCCTTAGCTGCGTGTTGCATTCAAGGGGTCAGCTCTACTTTAGTGTGTGTTTTTGCTTGTCTGTGAAGCTTGTGCTGATACCACCAGTACCGCACAGGTTATTTGTACTGGTACTAAAGATATCTATATGCATACATGCCAACATTTCAGGAGAGCAAAGTGAGAGATTTAAAAAAAAAAAAAATCGGGAGAATGGGGCTTTGAATCGGGTTACTGGCATGTATGGGCTTTGGAAGTGTGCTGCTGTAGGATCGGACATTTGAAACGCAAATGCACGTTTTTTTCTTACCTTTTAGAAGCATGGAGCATAATGGCAGGCAGAGAGAGGGTGATGCAAGTGTTGGGCACTGGCCTGGCAGGTTGTTGGCAGTGCATGCACCCCCCCATCCCCCTGTGGCAGCCCGGGCTGAAACAGCTCCCCCCCCCAGTACTTCGCAGGTCTTTAAAAGACGATTACCTTGTTAATGACGCTTTGTTGGTTTTTCACCCCTTCGAGAGCCCCTGCATTGCCACTCTTTGCTGGAATAATTAGCACTTTACATAATACCAAGCCCTGTCAGCTGAAACCCCCGAAGAATCGGGATTTTGCTTGTAGGAATCGGGAGACGGGAGACTAGCCTTCAAATCGGTAGTCTCCCGCCTGAATCGGGAGGGTTGGCATGTCTGTATATGGCCTGTACCCGGTCTGTCTGAATGCTTCTCAGCCGCATCTGCCTTAGATTGACCTTCTCTGGAACTGGATCTGGACTGGATCGTTTGCTTCACGGCTGTGTTGTAAAAGAATATGGAGTTTCGAGAGAGAATGTACTTTAGTACAAATGCAATGCAATACATTTCGCAATTACAACAAAGGGAGCTATTGCCATTTTCAATGACACCATTTGATTAATGCTTCACGAAGGTAAATAAAAAAAACAAAAAACATTTTCAATGCCAATAGCTCAAAACAACGTCATTGAGAGGCGTATTGCATTGTAAATGCTTGTTTTATTTGATGTAGAGAGTAGCAGAGAAGCTTCACTACAAATTTAGTGGGCGTCATCATTCGAGAATAGTTTCTGATGTGGCTTCACAAGTACTGCTTTAGTAACTTACTTTAAATATAAAATGTATTCCCCCATAAATTGTATAGCAAATGCCACCAGGGTTCCAAACAAACAGACACTTCTCTGTTCCCTTTTAGCGCGGTTTGGATTTTTCTGAGATCAGATTTTAACATGGTTTCTCTAAAAACGTCGTTTGAAACGATTACTAGAAACAATTTTCATGAGTAGGTTTAGGGTACAAGGGTTAATGTGCCAGTTTTGTTCTATGAACTTCAGATACTTTCGAAAACATACTCCCCTCTAGGAAATCACCTAAAGACGGCGTAATTAGGAGGTGCATCCGTGGTGTCTGTGTCTTTAACACATTATAAAACTAATTATCCCTGTCCACTGAAACAAATAAATCTGACTAATTTCCGTCATCGCTTTGGCAAACAGGAGGCAGGCCAAATGAAGGCATCGGCCGCCCTGGAGCTGTGAGTCACAGTTGTTTGAAAAAACGCACGTGGGTGTTAAAAGCATGCTGTTCCCTCAGCTCTGAAGCGAGGATAAGGGCTGTTTATTCCAAATGGCAAAAAAAAGAAAAATACACTTCACTATAAAACGTAAGACCGGGAATATAATTGCAGCAGAAGTGACATCTTGAAAAAAAGAATTCCTTGGCGGGCCATGTGCGCTCATTGAGCCCGACTATCGGAAGTAGGACGGAGTGCAACTAATGTGTGTCTGTCTAGTTTTTCGGCCCACAGGCCACGAAATAACAAATGGAGCCACAGATGATTGAGTGACCCCCCTTTTCTTTGATTCAGATTTAAATAGCGCAAACTCGACCCGAAGGTATTGGAGCGCTTTACATGAGTACCGGTTACGTTACACAAGAACACATTCAGGCACGGGGAGATTAAGAGATTTGCCCAAAATCACAGGATGTGGACGGGACCCCGAGGCTCGAACCTTGGTTTCCAGCACCAAAGTCAGCAATCTAGCAGTCAGACCACATTCTCTTCTGTAATACACATCCTCATCCCTTCTGTAATATAAATCAATCAGGCGTTTTTCAGAGCGCGGCTACTCACCTGTGAGGGTCTCAAGGTGCTGGGGGAGTGGTGTAGGTTCTGTCCATCAAGAGGGGGGTCTGTCAAAGAGCCAGGTTTTGAGGTTTCTTGAGAAGAAGGGGAGCGTTGTCTGTCAGAGGTGGACCGGGAAGGTGTTTTAGGCTCTGGCCGCGAGGAAGGAGAAAAAGCTGCCTCCAAATCTGGTCTTTCTGGTGCGGGGGTCCACGGGGTAGGAGAGCTGAGCTGATCGTAGGGCCCTTTGTGGTGCGTGGATTTGGAGTCTGCTGTTCAGGTATGCTGGTCCGGTATCGTGGAGGGCCTTGTGTGCGTGGGTGAGCAGCTTGAAGGTAACTGTCCTTGACGGGGACCAGGTGGAGTGTGCGCAGGTGCTGGGAGATATGGCAGCGTCTTGGGCGATTGAGGACCAGTCTTGCGGCGGCGTGCAGGATGTTTTGTAGCGTGCGATTGAGGTTTTTGTTTATTCGGGTGTAGATTGCGTTGCCGTAGTCAAGTCTTCTGGTGATTAGGGCTTGAGTGACGGTCTTTCTGTGTTCGAGGGGGATCGATTTGAAAGTCTTGCGTAGGAGGCGGAGGGTGTGGAAGCCGGAGGACGAGACAGTTGTTTTGGCAGTCCATTTTGAGCTCAGAGTCCAGGATGATTCCCAGGCTGCGTGAATGGTCCGTGGGGGTTGGCGGGCTTCCGAGGGCGGAGGGCCATCAGGTGTTCCAGGCATTGGGGGTTTGGCCCCATGATAAGTACTTCTGTTTTGTTGGTGTGTAGTTTTAGGCAGCTGTTTTTCATCCATTTGGCGATGGCTTCCATGCCTTCTTGGAAGTTGTGCCTCGTGGTGTTGGGTTCGTTGGATAAGGAGAGGAGGAGTTGGGTGTCGTCTGCGTATGACACAATGTTGAGTCCGTGGGTTCAGACGATGGGGCGAGCGGGGACATGTAGAGGTTGAATAGCGTTGAGGAGCATCGGGCTGAGGGAGGACCCCTGGGGGACTCTGCAGGTGGTTGTTGTAGGATCAGAGAGGAAAAGGGGGCGGGGGGGTCTGACTCGCTGCGTTCTGCCGGAGAGGAAGAAGCTGATCCAGTTGAGGGCCTGGACTTGGATCCTGCAGTGTGGAGTCTTCGTATTAGGGTGTGGTGAGAGACACTGTTGAATGCCTCTGAGAGGTCACGGACGATGAGGGCTACAGTTTCTCCTTCGTCCAGTATGGTGCAGATGTCATCTGTTGCGGCGAGAAGGGCGGTTTCCGTGCAGTGGTTTTTTCTGACAGCAAAACACACAAGATGATGGACGGAATGTTGCACGTTGGCAAAACATTCACCCCTAATCACAGATCTGGGTTTAATGCATCGTTATTTTGCTCACCACGCCACTCTAGTTCAGACATGGCCATATGCTAATCAGTCGTGACCCTGTGCCTCATGGGAACAGTCCAGCCCAAACTGCCAAGCCAGGTCTTCCCTGGACCGGAATCAAGCATCCTAGGACTGGTTTCTGGCTATCAGCCGTCATCAGCCGGGATAGCTTGACTCCAGATGCGTAGCGAGCACGGATTGGGAGGAATCGAGGATATTGTGCTTTTTGATGAAAGTGGCGAGTTGGCTGTTGATGGCCTTTCCAATAACCTTCGCTGGGAACGGGAGCAGGGAAATGGGTCTGTAGTTTTTTAGGTCAGTGGGGTACGCTGAGGGTTTCTTCAGGAAGTGGTTGACCTCAGCGTGTTTCCAGTCGTCGGGGAACGAGGCGGTCACCAGGGAGCGGTTGATGGTATGGCAGAGCATGGGTGCGATGGTGTCGGCTGCTCTGTTGAAGACGTGGTGGGGCAGGGGTCCATGGGGGCCCGGAGTGGATTCACCATGTCAATCGCTGGCTTTAGGGTGTCGGGTGGTTGGTGAGGGTACAGTGTGTTGGTGGTCTTCGTCGAAGTGGTCATAGATGCTCTTGATTTTGTGGCGGAAAAAGGTGCTGAGTTTGTCACAGTGGTCTTGTGAGGGAGGGATGTCGGTAGACTCGCTGGTGGGTTGGGCACACTCAATGTTGAAGAGTTCTTTGCGTTTGTGGGCATGTGTGGAGATTCTGTCTCTCATTGCCTTTTTCCTCATTTCTCTGATGAATTGGTGGTGAGCGTTGGTGGCAGCTCTAAAGTTGTTGTGGGTTTCTGTGGATTTGGTGTTCCTCAGGCCTTAGATTCTCAAAGTTTGATGGTAAACCATCTGGCTTTCTTGGCGTGGGTGTTACTTTTCTTGAAGGGGGGCTGTAGTGTTGGCGCTTTCGGAGATCCATCTGTGCAGGGTACGGGCTGCGGTGTTGGGGTTGTTCTTCCCCTCGGTGGTTCGGAGTGGAGCTGCTGAGTGAGGACGTGAGCTGGTTGTCGGTGATTCTGGTCCAGTTTCTTCATGGGAGCAGGTGCTGGTTGGTGGGTGTAGTGGACGCATCAGTGATCAGTCCATGTGAGTTCGGTGGTGTGGCTGAAGGTGATGGAGTTTCCTGTTGTGAAGAGGGGGTCGAGGGCGTGTCCTGAGTGCGTGGGTTCGGTCACGATCTGGCGGAGTCCCATATTGTGGAGGTTGTCCAGGAGGGATGTGGTGTTAGGGTCCACTTGGTTGTCGAGGTGAAAGTTGAGGTCTCCCAGCAGGGTGTAGTTGGTGGATGTGATGGCATGCGGGAAGATTATGTCCGTGATGGAGTTGCCGAAAGGTCCCCGGGGTCCATGGGGGTCGGTGGATGATGGTTCCCCAGAGGGTGGCAGAAGGGCTGGTCAGTATCTTGAAGTGAAGATGTTCCCTCAGGTCTGTGGGCTCGTCGGGGAGTGTGCTCAGGCGGAGGGTGGATTTGTGGATGATTGAGATTCCTCCTCCTGGGCGGGTGTGCCGGTCCTTCCTGGAGAACTTTAAAATATTCTTATAAAATCAGCCAAACTACGAATTCCGATTTACTCACCTGTTATCAGGAGAGACCTCAGTGCTGCATCTTTCAGCCCAGTACTGATACTGAAACTTAATTTGAACCGTACTTACCAGTAACTTGAATTTCCTTCCATAGGATATCATTGCCTGCCAAATAAAATATATATACATTTAAAAAAAGATAAAACTAAAAAAATTACAATTTCAATATTTTTTAAAACTTTTTTCAATTTATATTAAAAATATGTAATGTAATTTAAAAAAATGTATATCTAAAAATAAATAGTTTGTACATCAGTATAAAAAAAATAACAATTAATACATTTAAAAATGATCATTTACAAAACCTTTGAAATTCACTGAAAAAACCATAGGTTTCACACATGTTATAGTTAGCTGGACATTTCACTCATACAAAACCATTGAAATTCCCCTGTTATAGTTAGTTCAGCTAACTATAACTCGCGCGCCCGAGGACGTGGCTTGGCCACAAACAGGGATGGACGCGTGAGCACGAAGCTCCTTGCCCAACCTCGTCTTTATCCTGACTTATCCTGCCCTGATGTCCTTGCTGGGTCGGGACGGCTCACCAACCCCGGCGTGGCCATTACAGATCGGTCAAGAGCACTGAAATCTGCTCAGAGACGACGTGTCCACGGACTGGGGGAGGGCTCCCGGAGGCGGCGCCGGCCATCTTCTCGCTGCCTGTGCGGCCGATCTCCTCCCCAGCCTCGAGTGGCTGCCTGGCCGTCTTGGAGTGGGGACCCGCCGGCCTCCTCTTGTAACAGGAGTCTGTCCTCCGGGGTTGGCCTCGGGAGGCGGCACTTGGTGGCGGCGGGACCTGGCTGACATCGGGAGCCTCCGTGGTTCCCTGCGGGGAAAGCGACGAGCGGAGGATGTACCGCTTCTTCCCTCGATGGTGAGGCCTGGTGGTGCAGGAGCTCGCTCTCGGGCCTACTGATTTCAGACGATCGCGGGAGCCCGGTGGACTGGAGGCCTTGGGAGCTGCGACGCACAGAAGGGTGGCAGTGGCCGGAGCGTGCTGCCGAGTGGCGCTTCACCCACCTGGAGGCTGGAGTGCTTGGCCTCCTTCCTGGACTGCCCGGCGGGGAACCCGGGCTGGCCCCGCACTGGCGCCAAGCCTGGAGGGGGACCGGCTGGCCCAGAGAGTTGACGGGGCCTGAGCGACGCGGCAGACCTGGAGGTGGCGATGTCGCGGACAGCCAGAGAGCTTCCAGGACCGACGCTGATTGTTTGCTGCGGCCTACGGAGCCACGCTCATCCCCGGCCTTGGGTGGGCGAGTACTGGACCGGGCTGGTGAGCACTCGGGAGATCAGAGCCCGAAGCGCAGAGGGACTTGGCGCATCCGGACAGTCTATCGGCGCCTAGCAGCGGAGGTAACCAGTTGGGGAGATACAAAGGTGGCGGGACCCGCAGTGCCCTCAGATATTGGACCGCTTTGGATGGGGCGTACAGATCACGCCATGGCACCGATGGTGCTCCCTGTGGTTTTGGCACATGTGGTACTCTAAATGGGAATGCGCAGCTGAACTTGCTTCCCAGGGGAGTGGATTACGGCCCCCTCTTGCACTGGGGCAGAGCCCTTACAGCTCGGCTGGACCTGACACACTCCCAGCTACCCCTGGCTTGCCTTTGGCTCTACTCATAGAGGCGGTTAAGAATTTTGGCCTTGTCCTGCAACGTTTGCCCTGGGGAACATGACTATGCCGGATGTACCTTTGACGTGGAGGCCTTGATGCCCTGCGGAACCGCCGAGGTGCTGTCTGGGGACCCGATCCCGGGAGTGGGACTGCAGCCTGTGCAGTGAAGACTCCGGCCGCGGACGTCAGGGAATACCCCTAGAGAATCTACATCTGGGGTCGCCTTGCAAATACAAAGGCCGCGCGCTGAGTGACGACCGCCACCATGGGGAAGCTGTGCCAGAAGCCGGGCGCGATGCCCCCTGACCCCACAGGGGATTTACCAGGCGACCGAGACCTTGATTTAGCCAGTGACTCCGCGGCGGGCCTCCAGCAGCGCCAGATGGATCAGATACTGAAAGCCATAGCAGACACGAGGGAAGCCCTACATCGTGACATCACTCAGGTGTCCACCAATCTGGGACTGCTACGGGCGGAGCACGGAAAGCTGGTGGACCGTGTCAAACAGACCGAAACTCGGTTGGATGCGCTGGAACCTGCCCACAAAACATCGGAGACCACCCTGGGAGAACTGCAAAGGAGGGTACAGGTGCTGGAGCGGAGGGCCGAGGATGCGGAGGGACGCAACCAGCGGAACATATGCGTAGTGGGCCTGCCCGAAAATGTGGAAGGGACTGATATGGTGAGCTATCCAGAGACTTGGCTACAGGAGGTGGTTGCTCCCGAAGGGCTGACGCAATTCTACACGCTGGAGCGGGCCCATCGCGTCCCGGCTCGCCCCCCTGCCCCTGGTTGGCCTCCTCGGCCGGTTGTTGCGCGCCTTCTACATTTCCGGGACAGGGACATTGTTTTACAAAGAGCACGGACGATGGACCCTACCAGATGGACAATGCCAGAGTTTCCATCTACCCTGACTATTCCTTCGAGGTCCAACGCCAGCGCTCCTCGTTCCTGGCGGTCAAGAAGACCCTCCGGGATGAAGGTATCCGTTACTCCCTCCTGTTTCCAGCCCGGCTACATATTATGATGGAGGGCAACTCCTCCTTTTTCAATACCCCTGAGGGAGTATGGGACTGGTTGGAGTCTTATAAGGCCGGGACGGACGCTCGCCCGAAGACTGGGGAGAAGCAGGACATTGCACCGAAAACTAGGCGGAGCAGGAGGAACAGGAAACAACCGGCGGTCAGTCGAGTGCCCACTGTGTCGCAGACTGAACTGGAGCGCAAGGAGGCCCTCAGAGCGGTCTCTACTATTTCCAGGGCGGTGACGTCCATGTCGGCAGCGGACTCGGGCTCTCGTAGGGGATCCGAAGATGAGACATCTGAGGGCTCGAGGGGTGGTGAGCCGGCTCTACCACATGTCACGCCAGGAACTGCGGATGGTCTTCTTGATGATTGATCCCTGTACCTTGTTCACTGTAGTATGGTAAATGCATGTGTGATTCACAATGTGGGGTGGGGGGGGGAATGTCCACTCCGTGGCAATTGAGATTTGATGAGCTGACAGCAACTGTGCTTAGTGGGTCCTAACGTTGGCTGCCTGGGGGGGGTGGGACATCAGGGGAGTTATATGGGAGGTTGGGTTATAAACATGATTGAGACTCGCTGACCACGCTGTTGAGGTGCTGACCCCCCCGATCTCACACTTGCTGTGAGACTCTGGTGGCGACCAGAGACTTTCTTTATTTGGGGTTTTGAATTTGGATGGGTTCCTACAGTTTAGAGCCTTTTCTGGGGTTGGGCGGGAAGTGGGATTGTTGGGTTGTTTGGGGATTGGGAATCCGGGGAAATGTCAGTGCACCAGGGGTTTTACCAATGACTCGAAATGTAAGTGTACTTTTGAATGGGGACCCTACCTGAACTAAAATGTGTAACTTGGAATGTGCGGGGACTGAATTCCATGCTGAAACGACACAAAGTGCATGCCTATCTTGTTCGCAGAGGTATCCAAGTGGCATTTATGCTAGAAACACATGTTAACCAATCCGAGGGGTAGGCCTTTCAGCGCAGGTGGCGGGGCCAACTGTTTTATACTACCTATTCGGCCTTCACACGGGGAGTTTTAATCTGGGTAAGAGCAGGGGTCCCGTTTCAGCCCTTGGTGACACTGGTGGATCCTGATGGGAGGTTTGTGGCTGTGCAGGGCAGGCTTGACGGGAGGGATTTGACGCTTTGCAGTGTTTACGCCCCGAACGTAGAGCAGTCGGCCTTTTTTGCGCGATTGTCGGGGAAATTTGTGACAGTCTTAGCGGGCACGGTCCTCCTTGGAGGAGATTTTAACTCAGTGACTGGTGTGGAATTGGACAGATCGCACCCACCGCTGGCGCAGTCTGCAGTCCATAGAATAGTGAAGGGGAGACGGGACTGGCAATGTATGTGGGGATTGGTTGATGCCTGGCGAACGCAACACCCCGCCGAGAGGGATTATTCCTTTTATTCCCCCCCACACGATCTGCATGTCCGGCTTGACGGCATCCTCTGCTCGCCAGATGTTCAGGGTCTGGTCCGCCACAGCGAGTATTTGGCGAGAACGATCTCCGACCATAATCCTTGTTTGGTGGTGGTGGTGGTCCGGTGGACCCGGCAGCGCCAGGCTATCCCCACATGGCGGTTGAACCCACTGGCGTTGGAAGACTCAGCCTTTAAGGCCTCGGTTCAGGATAGCGTGGAGGGCTACTTTGCCGCGAATGAGGGTACAGCATCGAGTAGGGCCCTTAAATGGGACGCCTTTAAGGCGGTGACTAGAGCAGTTTGTATCTCTGCCACGGCGGGGGTCCGCATGACCCTCCTGCAGGACCTCGCACAGAGCGAGGATCGGTTACATTCCGCGGAGCAGACTAGCCATGGAGATCCCGAGGCTCGTGGGGCAGTTTTGGCCGCTTGCGAGGAGGTCGCGGTACAGATGGAAAAGCTCCGCTGCTTCGACCATAGGGAATATCTTGTTCGGGCTCACGCTGAGCGCGACAAAGTGGGCTCTCTATTGGCTTGGCTGGCCAACCCTGCGGCTCGTAGCACCCCGATCTTGACCTTGTCCACGGCGGAGGGGCGCTTGGTTTACACCCAGAATGAGATCAACGCTCAGTTCTTCGATTATTATGAACATCTGTACAGGAGCACGATGTCAAGTGCGCCTGAGGGACTGGATGACTTCCTGGCTGCCGCACAGCTGCCGCGTCTTGATCCGGACCAAGTGGACAGGCTAGGTGGTGAGATTTCCATGGGGGAAATACGCATGGCCATTAAACACATGGCTCGCCGCAAGACCCCTGGCGTGGATGGCCTGCCAATTGAGTTTTACGCGGCTTATGTCGACTTATTGACCCCGCGGTTGCACACAGTTTACAGGGAGGCCGGTACACCGGAGTTCTACCCGCGACCGCCCGAGAGGCCATCATAATACCCCTATTGAAGCGAGGGGGAGATGCCAGCTCTCGCTCTGCCTATCGCCCCCGGTCTATGCTCACGACTGATTACAAAATCCTGAGCAAGATCCTCGCAACGTGACTACTTGTCCATATGCGGACATTGGTTTACCCGGATCAGGCGGGCTTAATTCCCAGCACACCACCGCCACTTGTGTACGTCGGCTGCTGCGGGTTATGGGAGGTGATTTCGGAGGGCTCCCAGAGGCCGCCGTGCTCTCGATTGATATCGAGAAGGCCTTCGACAGTGTGGAGTGGCCATACATGTTCCTGGTTTTGGAGGTGTTTGGCTTGGGAGAACGATTTGTGAAATGGACTGCTTTGGTTTACAAGGCAGCCACGGCTAGAGTAAAAACGGGAACCACGATATCAGCTGAGTACCGGGTTGGCCGTGGGACGTGCCAGGGATGCTCATTATCCCCCTTGTTGTTCGCGCTGGCCATAGAGCCGCTGGCGGCTCACGCTCGGATGGGACGGACTTACGAGGGCCTGGCACTGAGGGGCGAATCCCACTACATCTCTTTATACGCGGATGATTTGTTGATGTTTTTGGCAAATACCGACGGTTCACTTCGCGCAGCCAAATGCCTCCTTGACTTTGGCAGTCTTTCGGGACTGCGGGTCAATTGGGGGGAAGTCCTGCCTTTTTCCGGTGGCCCCGAGGGAGTGTGAGCCCCAGATGGAGGGGAACCTTTGCTGGGAACACCGTTGCCTCCACTATTTGGGCACTCAGGTCTATCACTCTCACTTAGACTTGCTGGAAGGCAACGTAAATAGGGCGATCAGGAACCTACAGAGTTCCATGGGGTACTGGCGAGCCCTACCTTTGTCAGCAGCAGGACAGGTGGCGTTGCTGAAGATGATTGCTCTTCCTCATTTATTGTACTTTTTTCGCACCCTGCCGGTGTGGATACCGGTGTCGATCTTTTGCAAACTCCGATCCTTAGCCACAGGGTTTATCTGGTGATCGGGCAGGCGTCGTGTCGCTCTGACTACTTTGATGCGCCCCAGGGCTGATGGGGGGTTGGCAGTCCCGGATTTCGAATGGTACTACCTAGCGGCGCAGCTACAATGGCTTACTCAAGCAGTGGCACGGGAGTTTCGCGGGCCGGAGGGGCCGCAGGGTAGACTGTTTCCTAGACATGTCATCTCTTTCATAATACTGGGCCAGAAGCTTGATTTAGACCAACTCACTCTCGAGGAGCGCACTCTTCGTCTGTGTTGGCTCTGGAGTCACAAGCGCTCAGGTACCACTCACCCGTATGCCCCGGAGATTCCCTTGGGGATGTGTACGGCCCTCCCACACGGTGGGGATTGGACAGCGCTGGCAACTTGGGAGGAACTTGGGCTGCACATGACTGTGGACCTCTATGGCGACGGGGCGCTGCTGACTTTCCAGGAGCTGCAAGACACCTACGGCCTCCCGCGGGGGGGGGGGGATTACTTGCTGCATGCCGCCCTAGTAGCTAGTATTCAGAAACACTGGAGTGGGGGGCTCACCGAGCCGCCGATTTCCCTGGGTTGCCAATATGTGGTCATGGCAGCTTGTACTTTCAAGGCCGTTACTTGTCTTTATCGGAGGCTTTCGACGGCGACCATGTTGCCCCTGGATGGGCTGCGAGGCAAATGGGAGCTGGATATTGGGAGGCCCACGCCAGGTTCCAATTAGTTAGTCCAGTTTTTCACGCTTCATCGAGCGTATTTGACACCTGTTAAGATCTCGCAATATTTTGGGGGCGCCACGTCACTCTGCCCGAGATGTAGAACGGATGGGGCTGATTTCGCTCACATGTTTTGGTCCGGCGCGGGACTGGCAGGTTACTGGAATGCGGTGGTGGCTTGTTTGAATGCTGTCACGGACCGGCAGATAGAAGTAGACATGGGCGTTGGCTTGTTGCTCTGGTTTCCACACACCCCTCGGACGAAAGTCACTAGCAAGTTCTATGACCTGGGCTTGTTTTGGCTGAGAAGGAACTCACCATGCATTGGAAATCGAGCCAGGGCCCTAGTTATTTGCGATGGAAAGCAAATCTTCTGCGTTGGGCACGAGCTGAGAGCACTCTCCGACTGCAACAGGCCAGGTGCTTAGATAATGACAGGGCCCTGGAAGTGGCCAGAGCGTGGGAAGCATTGGTGACAGAACTTCAGCGACCAGCGGATAGTTCAACCGAGGAGGAAGAGGATGTAACATAGGGCTGGCAATTGGGTGGGTAGACCGCTGTCACAGAAGAAACAATAATGGCGCAAGAATAGAGTGAACACTGGGAAGCTGTCCCCCTAACACTACTTAACATGACGAGACACTGCTGAAAAGGGGGTACCCACGGTTATTGCACATGTCTAGGTTGCTCAGAGGCACACTGGCAGGGGTGGGGAGGGCTGAAGGGGGGAGGGCGTAGGGGGTTTCGTTCATAAAAAGGCATGAGTACCATTGACTGTGATACATTCTGGAATTGACAAGTATTGATGTATTGTACTACATAATATTCCCTTTGGATAAAACTGCCAATAAAAACTGTGTTTACAAAAAAACTATTACTCGCGCGCCCGCAATGCACTGCTGATGACGTCACATATTACATCACTCATGACATGGTCAGTGACATCACTCATGACATCACTGATGAAATCTCAAATGACATCACTGACGACATCACTGATGACCTCATCCTTGAGAAAGAGTGGCAAACCTACTCTCACCGTAATATAACCTTTGATACACACATTCAAAAATAGAAACTAACATTTTCAAAAACATGGATACCAATACCAGTTACAACAACCTATTCAGTAATTCCAACATCTACATACACATCCACTCATTCACCAAAAGTTCAATATAGTCACTCATACATGTACTCACTCATCATATGTTATGTTAATAATGATTTATTAAGCGCACTGACACCGATTGGTTTCCTGGCGCTATATCATATGTACTCATACACCTATACATCCTGTTACACACCGACACTCATCCATAGACTTAACTCACACACATACTCACACATGCAAATAAACTATCAAACATCCATTTACTTGCATATACAACTATACACACACCACTAAACCTACTTCTACAGAAACGTACACATACTTACTCTCTTAAACAATCACTTCTAGAAACACATACTTATTTATACAGGATCTCTTCCAATCTCTCACTCTCACATATACTCACTTATATACATCAATACTCACATATACTAGTTTAAAACATATGTAGTTATTCATAAAGATACTATTGAGACAGTCATTCACTCACTAACACACCCATACACACACTCATCCACCCATACAGTCCAGTCAAAACACATAGTGAGTCACTCATTCATGCATCTATGCGCTAAGTAATACCCCCATGAAACCATACAGACACTACGACTGATACTAAAAAAAACAACTAATAACCCATATAGACACTCATGTAGCTACTCACCAACCCATGCCGCCACTTATACACAAAGTGAGACACTGATCCAGATATTTACATATTTAAACATTACTCGCTAATACATGTATTCACTAAGCTACACTTAATAAGTCAGTTACACAATCAATTTTACAAAAAGAAACATCCATTTAGACACTTATTTACCCATTTATTCTTCCATCGACCTTTAGATATACATATATAAAAAAATATTTATTTTTCAGAAAGACACATTCACTGGATGAGGTCATTTGAGATGTCATGAGTGATGTCATGAGTGATGTAATATGTGACGTCATCAGCAGTGCATTGCGGGCGCGCGAGTTATAGTTTGCTGAACTATAACGGGGGAATTTCAATGGTTTTGTATGAGTGAAATGTCCAGCTAAACTGGAATATATATATATATATATATATATATATATATATATATATATATATATATATATATATATATATATATTCACTGAAAAAACCATAGGTTAGAGACCATATATAGTTAGCTGGACATTTTATTGACATAAAACCAATGAAATTCCATATATAGTTAGTTGCACTAACTATATATCGCGCACCCGCAATCCACTGCTGATGATGTCACATATTACATCATTCATGACATGGTCAGTGACATCACTGATGACATCACTGATGACATCACTGATGACATCATCTAGTGTCTGTGTTTTTGTAAAGTTTAAATATGTTTTACATATTGAAGAATGAGTGGATGTATGGAAGACTGAGTGTGTGTGTGGCTGGCTGGGAGGTGTGTGACTCTGTGCATATCAATGTGTACTTGTATCAGTGATTGTATAAGAGAGTAAGTATGTGTTAGTATATGTGTGAAAAAGTATGGTGTTCTGTGTTTAACTGTATAGATGAGGAAATCGAAGTGTGATTGATTCTTCACAGGACTGACTAGGTGTATGAGTGCATATGATAGTGTTGTAATAATGAGTGACTGTATGTATGAGTGATTGTATGGGTGAATGAGTGAATGTGTGTAGACGTAGGAATCAGTGAGTGCGTATGTAGTAACTGGTATTGGTGTGTCATGATGTCATCAGTGATGTCATCAGTGATGTCACTGACCATGTCATGAATGATGTAATATGTGACATCATCAGCAGTGGATAGCGGGTGCGCGATATATAGTTAGTGCAACTAACTATATATGGAATTTCATTGGTTTTATGTCAATAAAATGTCCAGCTAACTATATATGGTCTCTAACCTATGGTTTTTTCAGTGAATTTTCAAGGTTTTGTAAATGCAAATTCCTAACTATATATGGTCTATAACCTATGGTTTTTTCAGTGAATTTCATTGGTTTTTTAAAAGCTAATATCTATAGCTGTAAAATATATTCTTTATTACGTGACGTATCACGTAGCCACGTGAGACGCCTCATGACGCGTCGCATAACCGTGACGTATCGGCTGAGCAGCGCAAACGAAACCCGTAACGTAAGCGTGCCGGAGCACGCTTACAGATATATATATTTTTTTAACCTTAATTAGACAAAATCCACATGTGCACATATCTTGAGGCCTTGCAAAGGCACATCAAACAAACAGTCCCTACAATTTTGCCAACTTTGCTGGAAATCTATTCCCTTCATTTTTTTTTTTTTACTGTTTCTCTTGGTTTTCCCCTTGTTACGCTTACCGGGACGCTACCCGGTACGCGAACCGGACGCTCCAAAAACACAAGATGGCGGACTCCCGTTACGCTGCCGGTTAGCTGCCCGGTTCGCGTACCGGGAAGCGCCTCTACCGCGAAAAATCGCGGGGGACTTTAATATCCCCCTCATCAATCCTAGGGGGTCAGGAGGGGTTTACCTTGCCCCCTTTCCTTCATTTCCCCCTTCTTTTTTCACCACATCTTGTCTCTCGAACCTACCGAGAGACAAGATGGCGGCCGCTCCGGACTGTTTAGAATGTTGACAGACACTGGAGAGCCAATCAGCTTCGCGAAGTTCCGTTACGCGTCAGGTACGCGAACCGGGGCGCTAACCGGAGCGCTGTCACAGATATATATATTTTTTTTAAACGTTAATTTCTCAAAATCCACTGGAGCACATATATTGAGACATAGCAAAGGCACGTCGGGCAAACCATATCTACAATTTTGCCAAGTTTCATGTAAATCTATTCAGCCGTTCGAGCTAAAAGTGAGTCCAACCGCCCTATGGAAAAATGAATGTGAAAAACGCGTTTTGGGACCCCCCTTTTTTCTCGGCCCCCCCTTGACGAAACCCCCCCAAATTTTCAGGGGCTGCTCAGAAACAAAATGTGCCATTTTCCTGAACATTTCAGCCAATTCCGTCCACAAACGCCAAAGTTATTAGACATAGAATTTTCAGAAATCCCATAGAGAAAAAATCCTAACTATATATACCCACTGGCTATCGCCAGTAGGTAATATACATATATAAACATATATAATCTGCATATCTATATAAATATAAATGCATGCATACATATACATATATGCATACATATGCATGTTATTTACATGAAAGTTTTAAAAACACTAATAAAAGCAAAGCTAAAAAGCCACCTCATTACAAACAGAATGGCTTTAACTTAAACGAGGGCGAGATCTATTGCATTTTCAATGCTTGTTTACTTTGGTTCTATCAAGAAGGCATTCAGATGTGTCACACATTTGCCATAAATTCTGAATGTTAGCACTCTAGTTGCTCATTAGATCACTGTAGTAAAGCTAGTGCTCACCAGGGAAGTCTGCTGCTAATCATGGTTTGCAGCCATTTTCCCGCATTTTTTATCCCGCAGACTTTCAGTCCGCATACCATTATCCCGCAAGGTCATTGACCTCGCATACCATTATCCCGCATTTTTTCAAAACGCACGTGCATTTGTCGCGCATGCCTTTACAAAGAATTACGTTTTAAAGGCATGTATGGTAAATGCATTTGCGTTGTGAAAACCACGATGACGAGAGAGGTAAGTGGGTTTGTGTTAATTTTTTCGTGGGTTAGTGATTGTGTAGTGTAGTGTTGTGTAGTGTAGTGTAGAGTTGTGGTGGTAGGTTGGGGGTAGTGTTTTAGGGTTTAGGGTTGTGTTGTAGTGTTTGCGTAGTGTAGGGTCATGCTGGGGCTAGTGTTTTAGGGTGTAGGGTAGTGTTGTAGTGTTTGCGTAGTGTAGGGTCATGCTGGGGGTAGTGTTTTAGGGTTTTGGGTAGTGCTGTAGTGTTTGCGTAGTGTAGGGTCATGCTGGGTGTAGTTTTTAGGGTTTAGGGTAGTGTTGTAGTGTTTGCGTAGTGTAGGGTCATGCTGGGGGTTGTGTTTTAGGGTTTAGGGTAGTGTTGTAGTGTTTGCGTAGTGTAGGGTCATGCTGGGGGTTGTGTTTTAGGGTTTAGGGTAGTGTTGTAGTGTTTGCGTAGTGTAGGGTCATGCTGGGGGTAGTGTTTTAGGGTTTAGGGTAGTGTTGTAGTGTTTGCGTAGTGTAGGGTCATGCTGGGGGTAGTATTTTAGGGTTTAGGGTAGTGTTGTAGTGTTTGTGTAGTGTAGGGTCATGCTGGGGGTAGTGTTTTAGGGTTTAGGGTAGTGTTGTAATGTTTGCGTAGTGTAGGGTCATGCTGGGGGTAGTGTTTTAGGGTTTAGGGTAGTGTTGTAGTGTTTGCGTAGTGTAGGGTCATGCTGGGGTGTAGTGTTTTAGGGTCTTGGGTAGTGTTGTAGTGTTTGCGTAGTGTAGGGTCATGCTGGGGGTAGTGTTTTAGGGTTTAGGGTAGTGTTGTAGTGTTTGCGTAGTGTAGGGTCATGCTGGGGGTAGTGTTTTAGGGTTTAGGGTAGTGTTGTAATGTTTGTGTAGTGTAGGGTCATGCTGGGGGTAGTGTTTTAGGGTTTAGGGTAGTGTTGTAGTGTTTGCGTAGTGTAGGGTCATGCTGGGGTGTAGTGTTTTAGGGTTTTGGGTAGTGTTGTAGTGTTTGCGTAGTGTAGGGTCATGCTGGGGGTAGTGTTTTAGGGTAGTGTTGTAGTGTTTGCGTAGTGTAGGGTCATGCTGGGGGTAGTGTTTTAGGGTTTAGGGTAGTGTTGTAGTGTTTGTGTAGTGTAGGGTCATGCTGGGGGTAGTGTTTTAGGGTTTAGGGTAGTGTTGTAGTGTTTGTGTAGTGTAGGGTCATGGTGTAGTGTTTTAGGGTTTTGCGTAGTGTTGTAGTGTTTGCGTAGTGTAGGGTCATGCTGGGGGTAGTGTTTTAGGGTTTAGGGTAGTGTTGTAGTGTTTGCGTAGTGTAGGGTCATGCTGGGGTGTAGTGTTTTAGGGTTTAGGGTTGTGTTGTAGTGTTTGTGTAGTGTAGGGTCATGCTGGGGGTAGTGTTTTAGGGTTTAGGGTAGTGTTGTAGTGTTTGTGTAGTGTAGGGTCATGCTGGGGGTAGTGTTTTAGGGTTTAGGGTTGTGTTGTAGTGTTTGTGTAGTGTAGGGTCATGCTGGGGGTAGTGTTTTAGGATTTAGGGTAGTGTTGTAGTGTTTGCGTAGTGTAGGGTCATGCTGGGGTGTAGTGTTTTAGGGTTTTGGGTAGTGTTGTAGTGTTTGCGTAGTGTAGGGTCATGCTGGGGGTAGTGTTTTAGGGTTTAGGGTAGTGTTGTACTGTTTGTGTAGTGTAGGGTCATGCTGGGGGTAGTGTTTTAGGGTTTAGGGTAGTTTAGTTGTTTAGTGTATGCTAAAGGCATATTCGTTTTAAAAGTTTTCGTTATTTTAATTTGCGGCCTAATAGTACATGCAGGATTTTTTTTGCGGACTGATAGTATGCGGGATTTCGTCATATATTCGCTAATCATACTTTCTATGGCAAAATGAACCCCCTCATTTTGTTCCTTTTTAAATTAAATGTTTTAAGAGTTACCACTTTATTCCAATCAAGATGGCTTCAGGTGTGCCATACCTTTGTAATAAATAGGACTGTTAGCACTCTAGTTGTTCTTTAGAACACTCTGGAACATTCTGTCATTGGGCTATAGTTGGGCTACATCTGGCTGATATTTGGGCTACATTTGTTTTTTTTTGTCTCTGGTGGCCATCTTTGGGCTACATTGGGCTACATTGGGCTACATTTGGGCTCCAACATATATATAGCCCAATGTAGCCCAATATATATTTTTCAAAGTTAATTTTCGTAAAAACCACTGGAGCCTATATCTTGAGACATAGCAAAGGCACATCGGGCTACCAGTCCCTACAATTTTGCCAAGTTTGGTGTAAATCCATTCAGCCGTTCGGGCTAAAAGTGAGGCCAACCGCCCTATGGAAAATTGCATGGGAAAAACACGTTTTGGGACCCCCCTTTTATCTCGGCCCCCCCTTGACGAAACCCCCCAAATTTTCAGGGGCTGCTCAGAAACAAAATGTTCCATTTTCCTGAAAATTTCAGCCAATTCTGTCCTCAAACGCCAAAGTTATTCGACATAGAATTTTCAAAAATCCCATAGGAAAAAAATCCTAACTATATATACCTACTGGCTATCGCCAGTAGGTAATAAATATATATATATATATATATATATATATATATATTTCACAAAAAGGTAGCTCCTTCTGGTTGCTTGGGCCCCGTGGGAGGTGGCGCAAATGCCGGCGGAGCACGCCGGTAATTAAATTCCAAACAGACTAAAGTTCCAACCATGCGCTCTCAGCAGAAATAAGACCGCCTGCTCAAATCCATTTCAAGGGTGTTTATTCAGCAACATGTTTCGGCTTGCTTCTCGCAAGCCGAAACATGTTGCTGAATAAACACGCTTGAAATGGATTTGAGCAGGCGGTCTTATTTCTGCTGAGAGCGCATGGTTGAAACTTTCTTCTGTTTGATATAGATATATCTATATATCTATATCTATATATATATTCACTGAAGGAATAAAAATAGGTTTCAGCCACGTTGTAGTTGTACTAACTATAACTTGTGCGCCCACGATCCACTGCTGATGACGTCACATATTACATGACTCATGACATGGTCAGTGACATCACTGATGACATCTCAAATGACATCACTGATTGCATCATCCAGTGAATCTGTGTTTCTATAAAGTTTAAATAGGTTTTATATATGTATATCTCAAGGACGATGGAAGAATAAATGGGTATATAAGTGTCTAAATGGAGGATTCTTTTGTTTGTAAAATTAATTGTATAATGCACAGCTTAAGTGTATCTTAGTAAACACATAGGTTAGTGAGTGATGTTTAAATATGTAAATATCTGTATCAGTCTCTCACTTGATGTATAAGTGACTGCATAGATTTGTGAGTAGCTACATGAGTGTCTATATGGGTTATTTGGTTGAGTATGAATATGAGTGTCTGAGTGTCTGTATGGTTCAGTGGGTGGTATTACTTAGTGTATACATGCGTAAATGAGTGAGTCATTGTTTGTAGGTTTTGAAGACCGTATGTGTGCAGGACTGTATGGGTGGATGAGTGTGTATGGGTGTGTTAGTGAGTGAATTGTAGTGTAGCTCCTATCATCCCAATAGGCTCTGCGCATTGGAATAATACCTACAATAGTAAAGGCCTAGACCAGACGTTAACTAGGTCTACTACTGTCGATATTAGACTTAAAGTTTTGGGTTTGCCAGCTTAGCTCAGAGTTCACTAGAAACTTTCTCGAATGTTCAAGGAGGACTTAACTTCCCTGATTAGACAAGAAGGGATTTAGTTTCTGACAACCATAGAACATGACAACTTTGCTCTCCCCTAATCAAGAGTAAATCTCGAGAGTCGTGTGAACAAAAGGCAATTTATTTTACTCAGTCAGTACGTGCATTCTTAGTCTCATCAGAATGTAGAGAAAAGGAAGAGACGGGCGTGTTCAATAAAAGATGTTATTTATTGATCAGTCTCTTTTCTCATACAAGAGAAATGGATCGATATTATTGCAATACTTATAGTTAAGTAAAGTGCATACATTAAAAGCAATAGTATAAAGTAATACTGTAAAAACATTGATATGGTTTCTAAGCCATAAGATGTTTAAAATGATTAAAATAGATTACATACATATATACATTTGACTAAACGTACTCAACTGGTGTTTCTAAATACGCCTACCCCGTGTACCTGACCTAAGCCTAATACGTGGGTGGGAATAGAAAGTTACAGTTTAAGTTAAGTTTGTTTTTGCCAAGTGACTGACTAAAGAATTCTCTGTGAGGGGTTATTCAGTTCTGTACCTGGAAGTTAGGATGAATGAGGAATGGTATCTCTTTCTCTGCTCTCGATATTCCAGGCTGCCTGCGAGGGCTACCCGGAAGCGCCGGTGCTGGGTCTCTCGGCAGGAGAAAGCAGCTTCTCTCAGCGCGTCAGGAAGGCGGGGCTGCTGCCAGCGGGGTCTGCTCTGCTCTGGGCTTCGGCAAGTATGGCTGCTCCGTCTCGTCACCACGCGTGTGTTTTGCATAGGGCAAGATCGGTAATATTTATACCTTTAAGGTGCCGAGATTGACGTAAGGATGGACATAGATACGTCAATAAAGATGTCATACGACTTGCTCGTTAGCACATTCTTTTGCTGAAGTTCTCTGTGAAATCAAAACAATGGCCGCAGGGTTTTGCCCAGGTTGTCATAGGTTTGATTTGTTATGAGAACTCCGTATGCCTTATCAGGGGCTGGAGGAATATCGCTTGTCTAATTAGATCTCAAGCGTTATGACCTAATCAGATAACACGTTCCTGTGCCGTAGTGTGACTGCGTCAGATAACGGTATCTGCATCATGGGGGTTTTCCTTGCCTCATGGGCTGACTGCTAGTTAACTTGTTGGTTAGTTTAACTAGAATAGGGTCAGGAATAGGGGGATCGATTCAGAACCTATAGGAATACATGACACCCACTCCACGCTAACTATGGACATATTTACTAATCTAGGCATAGTATAACATAGTACAACATACTATAGAGTAGTGTGTATACCTTACCACCCCAAAATACATAAATGCATTTCGAAATTTTCAAATATACGGAAAATTGCAGTCATAAATTGTATGCACTCAAGCTGTATAATAATGCCAAAGTAGTCACGCATTTGTATACATTATCGCTTATTTGGTATATGAGAAATTACACATGAAATGGCTTCTTAAATACAGAAAAAAGTTTCGAGACCATTCCATCACAGAATAAAATATATGTGAACATACCAGCGGGCAGGTAATGTCTATAAAGTATCTAAAAATAGAAATCTTAGTTCTCTAGGAATAGTTTCTTACTTTAAGCAGAAGATAGTGTCCCGAAAAATTGTAAAAATTAATTTGGGGCTGCTAAAAATTGCTGTCCGTGAACTGGAGGAAAAATTGTTCATGTGACTTTATTTTTAAAGTTGAAGGCCGAATTCAGGGAACGCCGAGTGCGAGCTTGCTCAAAAGTCTCTATTTCTGTTCGGGTGAGAACATCATATCATTTAGGCTTTCGAAAAAACTGTCAACAGCTTCCTGGGAAAGTTCCACTAACTCGGAAATAGGTGTAATCATGCATTCGTGCGCATGATTGTCTCCATTGACATTCTGATTCACATTGCTGACAGACGGTCGTACCTGATCGATGCTGCTTTCATCTTGAACTTCACTACCCCTCAGTCGTAGTGGTGAAGCTTCCACGAATGCCGTCATCAGGATTGGCAGCCTTTGAGGGCAGCACAAAGCATGAACCTTTATCGGGCTCAACAATGTTTCTGCATCCATTGGCGCATCCGATTGTAGCGTCAGACAGGTGTCTAACACGCATTCTTCTCCGCATAGCAGACACCTTAGTACAGGTAAAACACATCTTTGCCACATTGGTCGAAATGATAGAAACCAAGTCATGTTCAGGTCTCTAAGCCGGGAGAGTCCCAGGATTTTTGATATCCGGTCCCGGTATCCAATGGCTAGGATTGTTTCTTCCATTGTCGCGAGAGTTTGGTCTGTGACATGGGTTGCCATAACGAAAAATAAGGACTAAGAATAGGATTCCTGCAATTAGTCCCAGGATCAGGGGAAGTCCGCCAAAAATCGAATGGACGAAATCTGGAAAAATACCCAGTATGGCTTTGAATGGTGTTAATGCCATCGAAAATACTGTCTTAAATACCCCTGAGATCCCATTGGTATCAGAAATATTTAAGATTTCGTTCAGGATTTCCGCGAAATGTACGGGGGAATTAGTTGATAATAACGTATGTATCTCTGCAGTCGTCCTTGCGACTTGTAGATCATACGTTTCTTTTGATGACGTGAGCCTTGTAGGCGTCTGAAGAAGCACTGTTTTCATTCTGCTTAAAGTATCTATTCGAATAGAAGTAATTTTCAAATTGGGCCATGCCCTTGCCTCCCTGTCTGGGAAGGAGCTGGGGAACAATGAGCGTCCACAGCACTTGACCTTCGCAGTCGTAGTTACTAGATAAGGAGTCCCGGGCATAAGACTACAGCATCTGCGGTCTACAATTAGAATGTAACTCCCATTATAGAGTCTTTGAAAGAATGGTTCTATCTCAGTTGCAGGTGTGCCTTGCTGGTGACATGAAAGGTTGTATGAATTCCCTTCACAGGCTCCATGCAAACTAATTCCGTTACACAGAAGCGTGCCGCTTAGTGACATCGCACAATTATTGCCACTAAGAAACACTTTCTGTCCTTTATTACTGACACATGCATGGGAATAGGGCAGGTTCCATGTTGTTCTAAGGTACCCCTTTCCCAATTTCTCGTACATGCCAGCCTGTATATATTTTTGGCAGTATTGAAACCTGAAGGTTGAGATTGGAATATTTATTATCCCATGTATTATCCATTCACTGACAGGTCGTTCTGACATTGTCACTGGTAATCTTTCTAGTTTTTCAATGCTCAAGATTGTATAATCAGCACCCTTTTGTGCCATACTGATTTGTCTATCAGTAAGGTTAAAGATTTGGAATAATGACGTTGTGTTGATTAAACGCCACGGCACATAGCCTGAACGCAGATTTTGTAACGTCCAGCCAAGCTGTACAATAGAACGCAATTGAGACTGACCGTGTTGTAATAACAGTAAGTCCTGCGATAATATATCGATTGCTGAAGACACAATGCTGTCCAAAGAAAAAATTCTGGAGGACAGAGTCATTAACCCATTGTCCACTACAGAAAGTGATTTTTCCAAATTAATACGGTCAATTTCCCGTATTTTCTCTGCTGTTTCAATTTGAGTAACCTTCCAGGCCTCATTGTATGCTGCATATACAGAGGCTGCTATGAAACGCCTTTGACGCTGTTTGCGTGGTCCCATTATGAAATCACGCAAGTCAGCACCATCAGTAAGTAAGGTTAGGTGTTGCTTAATTTTTGCCAGTGTGGAAGTTTGTAGCCATTGAAGGCATAATTTGCCCACACTGTAGGTGGTTATTATCCCTGGGTGATGTCTTTGAGGATATCTAGGGTCTGGCCTGGTCATTTTGAACCCCTGTGTTTTGTTCAGGAATCTGTCTTGACAGTTATTAGTATCTGTGGGCCAGATCAACCACTGTTTCCAATCAGGATGTGTTCTGTTTTGGTTTAATATATGGTTTACGTCTATCTCTTCATCTATAGAAGTGTTGCTAAACATTGCTGGCTTTGGAATAGACGGTTTATTTAGGTCTTTGATTTTGGCTAAGCCAAGACAGGTGGTTTGTTGGACAGTGTCATTTAAAAATATAATTTGTTCCGGGATCATGCAGGCTCTAAACAGTGATTCTATTCCCTGTACTTGCCATTCTTTTGTACCCCAAACACTTTTCAATTCAACATTTTTGTCCCAATAATCAAAACCAAAAGTATTCATTTTTTCGAAGAATGAGTCTGAATATATCAATTTTGTGTTTATCATCATGGTTTTCATCCCTGTCTTGTTTGACAATTTAAAATAAAATGTTTCAGCATTACTTGTGTTAAAACCTGAAAAATATGAATATTTGTCATAAACGGTCCTTGAGCTCCCTTTTGGAGGTGTAGCACAATGTTCCCATTGATTATAATTTAAAACATGTCTAGGCTGTGCAGATCTATGTAGAAAATGGTTACCATAGTGGTTATAGCAATACATACTATCATAATTTGTAGAACCCTGCAAATAATCATGTTTGGTAAATTTAGCAGACATTACTAAGTCAGACATCATATTATTAATGCTTTCGAAGTCCCAATCATCAGCAAATGAGTTCGGTTTCACAAAGTCACTCAAGGAGATCTTAATTTGGTGTGGATATTTCAGGATCTCGACCGGACCATAAATTTCATAGTCAGTGTTGTCCCATGCTACCCCACCCGGTATAGGATTGGCTGTGAAGTTGGCTGAAGAAAGTTCTCTTTTCTTGACGTGTGAAGATGTGTGTGGTTTGAGGATCAAGTTGATTTTCTGACTTGCTGTGTCCATTTTAGCATATTTTCCCTCAATGAAGCGTCCCAAAGTTAGTACCATGATGAGCCAAAGTATGAGGATAAATGCACCAAAACCCACCCAAAATTCAATCCATGGAGAAATCAGATATGTTTCTTTCAGTTGTTTCAAAAGTTCGTTAGCTTTATCTTTAAACGTTTTTGATGATGGCTGTGTCTTTGATTCACTGAAGCCTTCAGAGGAATCATCGAAGTTAATGAAGTAGCCGGATGCAGTTCTGTCAATTGTTCCAATTGCTTCAGGATTTCTGTTTCTTGCATCTTCACTTGGTACTTCATTGTAGATTGGTGTGTCTCTGCTAAATGTTTTTATTTGGCTTTTCAGAGGTCTGAGTTCTATTGCATTGTTGCATAGTCCTTGTTGTTCTTCTGTAGGTTTTTCAAATGTGATGAGCCTCTTTGTTAAGACCTCTGTATTGGTAGCAAACCTTGGTGTTCTGCTACTTATTGGGAGTCGACTTGGCCTACTGTTTGTTATCGGCCACATGATTGTGGTTTTACCAGGTCGATGGATACAACTCGGTTCTCCTTTTTACCAGCAAGTGGCGGTAGTACAACTGATCTTGTCCCGTTGACAGACAAGACAGGAACTGCTTTTCTGTAAGAAGGCCCAAATTCCTTCTTTACCGCGATCTTTTCCCTGACTAGATCCCCCATTTTTGGAATCCAGACAGGTCTTGCTGGGACAGGTGGTGGTTCTTCAGTGGTTGTTGGCTGTTGTTTCAACTTTATGTAGCTCAGGTCTTTTCTTGTTTAAGTCCTGTAAAATAGCCAAACGGTCTTTGATATCAAAGCTTTTTTCTTTTACCACTGAAGTCTGACTGTCAAGGTCAGAGATAATCATCCTAGTTCCGAATAATAATTCGTATGGACTGAATCCCTTCAGAGAATTTCTTGGCAAGTTATTTAGACTACGTTGGACACTTATTAGATGTTTGACCCACCCAGCTCCCGAACCTAATATCCTTTCCGTTATAGATTGCTTTATGCCTTTGTTTTTTCTTTACACCATCCCGTATCCCTCAGGAAGGAAGTGAGAAGATTCCCGCTGTGCTATGCTCATTTGGCCAGGATTCCCCTCAGGCTTAAGGGCTGGAGTGAAAACAATGGTCAAACGTAGCACGCTCTTAGCGTATATGCCATTTAGACTCGCAAATCTTTGTATAACAGTCCAGACGTCAGCCGAGTGCCGAGGATCTACATTATAAGTGGAAACTAGCCTGTATATGTTAATCGCAAGCCATGCTCTTTACTGGTGATATTATCTGCAATCAGGTTCCACCGTGTTACACTGTTTCTCTCCCCACTGCGATTTCGGTTGCAGTTTGGGCAGTTTTTTACAAACATGGTATGATGCAGGCTCATGCCTGGCCACCAGTACCTTCATTGTAATTCTTCCAGAGAATCTTTCAGTTTGAGGTGTCTGAGACCCTCGCCCATATGTGCGTCTGCGATTAACAACTTTCTCCTGTCCATGTTTGGAATCACTCTATCCCCCACTCCAGGGATTCGAGCAAAAGGGACGGAGTTTGCATCGATTATGTATGTATAATTGAGTGGATAGTTGATCGGTAGCGCTGAGCAGTCGCCTTTTGATGACGTTTTCACCGCCAGCACTGTTTCACCGTCAATGTATTTTAAAGTACGCTTTTTTCGAACTACGGGAGCCGATTTAGTGGCTGCCGCTGCGGCTGTTTCAGCCAATGAATTCCCTGCAACGTGAACGCCATCACGCTGATGACTCAGTGAGTGTGTCACGTGAGTCTTTGGTAGTTCTTTTTGTAAAAGAGCTATTTGTTCCCAGAGCAGTTTTGGTTTATTGGTGCATCTGTGTCATCTTTGTAACCGTTCCGAATCCATGTCTGCAAATCCTTGTTATATGATTTGACGCAGTAATATGAATCTGACACTATAAGTATCGGGAATTCGCGATCCGCATTATCTAGCGCCATTTTCAATGCTATTATTTCAGTTTGTTGTTCTGAATTAGTTTCTACTGAGTGTGTTTTTGTTAATAGAGATTTTAGTTTACCTCCGCGCCACACTTCTTTTGTAATCCCACATGTGGGGTTGTATGCTTGTTCTCCCCAAACGGAGGGTTGAGCATTTCCGTCTGTATAAATTACACAGGCGTAATGTCGTAAAGGCAGAATGTCGATTGGCAGAGGATATGTTTTTTCATATTCTAAATTTTTCAACTCTTCTAGTTCTGGATCAAAGTAGTAGTATACTTTGTCCGTTGTGATTGAATTCACCCATTGTATCCATGCCGGATCCAATGTTGTTGTTGGTAAATTACATGGTGTTGTTAATGCCTCAAAGGCTGATTCAGCTGTTCTGACTGTGATATGTCTACCGTCAGCTTGATCTTTTTCTCTAGCTATTGCGGTTTGAACTGCATGAACAATTTTTACTTTATTGCTGAACTTCTGTTCAGCTTCTGTGTACAAGTGTGATTTGAATGCAATTGGTACCTTATCTCCCTCATTAGAGGTCAGGTATGTGAATCCGCATCTCCCTGGGATGACTCGAATCACAAGATTGCGTGTATTGTCACGTGTTTCTAATTTTTTTTTAATTAGCATGTCTGTTTGTAAGGATCTCAGAATTTCTGTGTGTATTTGAGTCCAATTGGATCTTTTAAAGTCTGGTTTTATTAGATCATAAAGGGGTTTGACCCTTTCTGCGTAATTTGCAATGTATGTTCTTCCGAAATTTAGGAAGCCTAGAATTGACTGTAGGTTTTTTAGTGTTCTAGGTGCTTGGATTACAGCACATTTCTCTAGGAAATTGTCAGCCAGGCTTTTGCCTTCACTTGATAATTCATATCCTAAGAACAGGACTTTCAGATGGGCAATTCTGGACTTTTTAAAGTTGAATTTGTAACCCTCTGCAGCGAACCCAAGTATTATGGTGTTCACTCTCTTCAAGTGAGTATCCAAGTCATCATCTGTTAAGTATATGTCATCGACATAAGATAATGCTTCATCATCATATATTTGTAGTAATTCTGTTACTCTCGCTGAGAATACTCCCGGGCTGTTCTTGTACCCCTGGGCTAACCGACAGAATTGTTTTTGAGTGCCATTTATTGAGAATGCAGTTAAATATCTGCTCTCTGGTGCTATGTTTTGACAAAAGAATCCATTAGAGATGTCTAAGGTTGTTTTGTATTTTTTGCGCACTATATTATTCATTAGTGCAGCACTGTGTGAGTTTTGCACTGCAAAGGTTTTGCAACATGTGTTAAGGTGTCGGTAATCCAAAACTAGACGATATGAATTGTCTGGTTTGGAGACCGGAAACAAAGGGTTGTTCATTTGTGAGGTGCAAGTTTCAATCACCCCCTGGTATTCTAGCTGATCTAGTATTTCATTTACCTGTTTTTTAGCTTCTTGCTTAATTGGGTACTGCCTTTGTGCAGCAGGTTGTGATTTTAACTGGATTTTGTGAGGAGGGGAGTCCTCATCCCATCCTACATGATTTTTATATAAAGCAGGAGCTAGAGCCACTGCCCATTTTCTAGCAAGTGTGTATTTTTTATGAATTGGAATTTGATTTGAGAAGGCTGGCATAATTACTTCTTCGCCATGAGGGCACTCCCTAACAAACTCTGGTGGCCAGTCTTTTTCAGCTAGAAGGATGTCATAGCCCTTGGAGAGATTATCCCAAAATAGTCCCCTTATTTTCCTAGTCTTATCTCCCTCTATACGTAATGTTATTTCGTATATTTTGTGAGGTTTGCTAACTCTGGTGTCCGCAGTTTCCACTTGAAGATATTCATTCGTGTCCACTGTCTCCAGATGATTCATAAGGACTTTGCGAGCTATGCTCACTTCTGCTGCGCTGTCTAGCATTGTCTGAGCCCATTCTCCGTTTTTCAGTTGTGTCCTCAGAATTCTCGGCATTGTTAACTATTTTAATGCTGGCTACCTTCTTTTTTGGAAATTGTAATTTCTTTTTTAGCTGAACAGGTTCCTTGTCTTTGGACTTGGCGTGCTCTTCTCTTTGTTCTGATCGTCCTCTTCTTTCCGATTTCTGCGAGGAAGTCTGAAAAGATTGAGAGGGACGTGTATCAATGTCTTGATATCTATCATATTTTTTTATATTATCCCTTTTTCTAAGGTTATATCTTTTCCCAGAAGGGTCATTCTGGGGTGACCTTTGTCTCTAGTTTGGAGATTTTTCTCTTCGCCTAGGAGACCTCCCTCTGGACTGGAATTTCTTTTCTTTAGGATTGGATTGTTTGTTTCCATCCCAGTTCTTTTTTGGTGAATTATTATTAAAAAATATTTTTTCTGGACTTTCAGTCAGTTGTGGTTTTACTGGTATTCCACCTAGACTGTCTCTACCTAGTTCCTCATAGGATTTTTCTATGATTCTGGCAATTTCAGCTGGTTGGTCTGCTATATCTGTCTCTTTTAACCTCTGGCGGATCGCCACGTTTGCTGCTTCTCCCTTTATGTTGGCTAATAATATAGCCAAGACCTGCTTGAAGTCTTTCAGTAATTTCATACCAAGAGTTAAAGCGGGTTCTGGACCGTATTCGTCTTGAATTTGTTTTAGCACATCTGGTATTACCGAAATGGATGGAACACCGTGCGTTTTTGTGTAGATAGAAGCAAAGACTGTACCCCAAGTGTCACAGTCCTCTATGTGTGGGGCGATTCCCATTGGGAGACATATAGTCAGAATCCTGTGTTTTTCCAACGGGGTGGTGTCAGGAAACACCGCCTCTATTTGGGTGATTTTTTGTGCCAACCAGAATGGTATTTGTTCCCGTTTAGTCGGTACTTTACCTAGGCAGGACTGGATGTTCTGTGGTGTAATTTTATTTGTGTTCCCCTGGTGAGGGGTCAGCTGTGGAAGTTTAATCGCTGGCTGAATTGTTGAAGTCCGCATCACATACTGTACTAATTGTCTATGAATTTTTATTAATTGTTTTAGCTGTGTTAACAGCTCTGCTGTAGACATCCCTTCGATGTCTGGATGTGGTGTGTATCCGGCTAGTACCGGCCACGTTGCTCCTGGTCTACCTAAAGGACCGAGCCTGGTGATGTGATTATTATGTTTTAGGGCGCCATCAAATAAGAGCAAATGCTCTTGAAATTTGAGTGGTACTTCCACCTCCTCGAAAGGAGTGTACTCATTAGGAGGTTCCTCTATTTTGTAATAGTGGAAGTACTTTGTTACAGGATTTGCTGCTGGAAAATTTATCCATGAATAGTATACCTCTGTCTGCCGATATTCGTGTGCCTCAATTACGAATATGACTGTGCCACCTCTAGGTGTCAGTCCATTTTCTATAAGTTTTATGGTTATAGATTTCCTTTTGATGACCGGGATGAGTATTATCTCCGGGTCTGCATCTTGCATAGTAGCATCAGCTGCTGCGAGTTCAGTTGCTATTCTAACTGTCTCTCTTTCTTCATCACTGTCCATTTTACCGACAGGATGGTTATTTCTTTTGTTTGCAGATCAGGTTTCTTATGGAAACAAAGATTAGATGCACAATATTTTGGAACAGTGTATCCTTCAACGTTGACTATACCAAGGACCATACATAGGAGTTCCCTCCTGCGAGGTCTGGCGGATATAACCTTTCACCCACTCCAGACGTCTTTGGAGTATTGTGGGAAAAGGGGTCTGAGTGAGAAAGCACGACTGAGTTACTCTAAATGTCTTACGTTAGTTTTATCGCCCTTTCCAAACGCGTTGGGCGCCATGTAGTGTAGCTCCTATCATCCCAATAGGCTCTGCGCATTGGAATAATACCTACAATAGTAAAGGCCTAGACCAGACGTTAACTAGGTCTACTACTGTCGATATTAGACTTAAAGTTTTGGGTTTGCCAGCTTAGCTCAGAGTTCACTAGAAACTTTCTCGAATGTTCAAGGAGGACTTAACTTCCCTGATTAGACAAGAAGGGATTTAGTTTCTGACAACCATATTACATGACAACTTTGCTCTCCCCTAATCAAGAGTAAATCTCGAGAGTCGTGTGAACAAAAGGCAATTTATTTTACTCAGTCAGTACGTGCATTCTTAGTCTCATCAGAATGTAGAGAAAAGGAAGAGACGGGCGTGTTCAATAAAAGATGTTATTTATTGATCAGTCTCTTTTCTCATACAAGAGAAATGGATCGATATTATTGCAATACTTATAGTTAAGTAAAGTGCATACATTAAAAGCAATAGTATAAAGTAATACTGTAAAAACATTGATATGGTTTCTAAGCCATAAGATGTTTAAAATGATTAAAATAGATTACATACATATATACATTTGACTAAACGTACTCAACTGGTGTTTCTAAATACGCCTACCCCGTGTACCTGACCTAAGCCTAATACGTGGGTGGGAATAGAAAGTTACAGTTTAAGTTAAGTTTGTTTTTGCCAAGTGACTGACTAAAGAATTCTCTGTGAGGGGTTATTCAGTTCTGTACCTGGAAGTTAGGATGAATGAGGAATGGTATCTCTTTCTCTGCTCTCGATATTCCAGGCTGCCTGCGAGGGCTACCCGGAAGCGCCGGTGCTGGGTCTCTCGGCAGGAGAAAGCAGCTTCTCTCAGCGCGTCAGGAAGGCGGGGCTGCTGCCAGCGGGGTCTGCTCTGCTCTGGGCTTCGGCAAGTATGGCTGCTCCGTCTCGTCACCACGCGTGTGTTTTGCATAGGGCAAGATCGGTAATATTTATACCTTTAAGGTGCCGAGATTGACGTAAGGATGGACATAGATACGTCAATAAAGATGTCATACGACTTGCTCGTTAGCACATTCTTTTGCTGAAGTTCTCTGTGAAATCAAAACAATGGCCGCAGGGTTTTGCCCAGGTTGTCATAGGTTTGATTTGTTATGAGAACTCCGTATGCCTTATCAGGGGCTGGAGGAATATCGCTTGTCTAATTAGATCTCAAGCGTTATGACCTAATCAGATAACACGTTCCTGTGCCGTAGTGTGACTGCGTCAGATAACGGTATCTGCATCATGGGGGTTTTCCTTGCCTCATGGGCTGACTGCTAGTTAACTTGTTGGTTAGTTTAACTAGAATAGGGTCAGGAATAGGGGGATCGATTCAGAACCTATAGGAATACATGACACCCACTCCACGCTAACTATGGACATATTTACTAATCTAGGCATAGTATAACATAGTACAACATACTATAGAGTAGTGTGTATACCTTGACATTGATGACATCACTGATGACATCTCAAATGACGTCACTGACCATATCATGAGAGATGTAATATGGGACGTCATCAGAAGTGGATTGCGGGCGCGCGCGAGTTATAGTTAATACAACTAACTATAACGGAGGAATTTCAATGGTTTTGTACGACTAAAATGTCCAGCTAACTATAACACCCCTAAAACCTATGATTTTTTTCAGTGAATTTCAAAGGTTTTTTTAAATGTTAATTCCCCAACTATAACATGTCTGAAACCTATGGTTTTTTCAGTGAATTTCAAAGGTTTTGCAAATGACAATTTTTAAATGTATTAATGGTCATATTTATTTTAATACCGATTCACTACATTTTTTTAAACTATTTTTTGATATTTTATTTTTTAAATTACATTATACATTACAAAATATTCTCTCAGAACAAATTACATGAGTTTAAATACTTTGCAAACAGGCAATAGACTTTTAAGTACAGTAGTTACAGTTGGTGCAATGGGCAACGCAATTTCAAACACAATGCAACATTGAACTCAATGGGAACTTCTAGTTGAATGCAATTAGTTACTTTATGGATTGCTTTTCTAATCGCAGGACTGGATCCTAGATTCAGCCCTGGGACATCTCCTGTAAACAGTTTAGTAAAAGCGTTTTGGTTACAGTAGTGATTTTTAAGGAATATTATTGTATTTTAAAAGTTGAAACAAAACTTTTTCACATAGAATCACCAATATTATCCTACGGGAGGAAATTCACTTAGCAGGCAAGTAGTGTTATCGTTACTTTTTCTTACTCCGTGGTGGATCTTGCATCCAGCACTGGTGCTTCTCCTGTAAACAGTTGAAAGAATGAGTTTATGTCGTACAGGCAATTTTTAAGGATTATTTGTAGTTTGTGAAAATAGACACTTAGAAACTTTTTTGGTGAAAACCAGACAATGGATTCCTATGGAAAGAAATACAACTGGTAAGTACACTTAGAATTACTTTTCAGGGTTAGTGCTGGGCTAAAAGATGCAGCACTGGGTTCTCTCCTGATAACAGGTGAGTAAATCGGAATTCGTTGTTCGGATGATTTCAGGTGAAAATTTTAAAGTTCCAAAACTCCACATTTAGAAGACTTTCCAAGTGAAACCAGTCAATGTTAGCCTATGGAAGGAGATTCAAGTTACTTTTAAGTACGGTTAGAATTACTTTTCAGGATCGGTACTGGGCTCAAAGATGCAGCACTGAGGTCTCTCCTGTTAACAGGGGAGTAAATCGGAATTCGTAGTTCGGCTGATTTTACTTAGGTCCAGTATGTATAGAGCCACTTTCCTACACCATCCCCTCCCTTCACCACTGTGCAAGCACGCCCTGTGGCACGTTTTAAGTTGGGGACATTATTCCCCTTCAATCCTGAGGGTCCCTAGAGTCCAACTAACCCACTAGGTACATCCAGTAAGTGCCACAGAGCTGCGTAGCAGAGAGATGTAAAAAGGGGCACAGCCTGCACCACCTCTCTGCAACACAGCGCAGTGGTGCTTCCTGGAAGCACCTGGTGGGCTACATGGCCCCAGGGTTCCTCAGGATTGAAGGGGAATTTCCCCCCCCCCCCCCCAACTTAAAACGCGCCACAGGGCGTGTTGCACACATCACCTCAGACCCCCCTTCCCTCCCCTCAACACTGTATAAACGCGCCCTGTGGCCGTTCTAAGTTGAGAGATTAAGTCCCCTTCAATCCTAGGGGTCCCTAGGATCAAACTAGCCCACTAGGTACCTCCAATAAGCGCCACAGAACTGCGTTGCAGAGAGGTATAAAAAGGGGCGTGGCCTCTGAACACCTGTCTGCAACACAGCTCCCTGGCGCATACTGGAGATACATGTTGGGCTATTTGGCCCTCAGGGACCCTCAGTATTGAAAGATTATTAATTCCCCAACTTAAAACACGCCATGGGACGCGTTTGCACAGTGGTGAAGGAAAGGGGTGTAGCCTAAGGTGACATGTCTGCATACACGCCCTGTGGCACATTTTAAGTTAGATAATTAATTCCTCCTCAACCCTGTGGATCCCTGGGGGCCAACTAGCCCACCAGGTACCTCCAGCCAGTATGCGCCAGGGGGCTGTGTTGCAGAGAAGTGTTCAGAGGCCACGCTCCTTTTACAGCACTCTGCAACGCAGCTCCGTGGCGCTTACTGAAGGTACCTGGTGGGCTAGTTGGACCCCAGGTACCCTCAAGATTGACGGGGAATTAATTCCCCAACTTAAACCGCGCCACAGGGTGCGTTTGCACACATTTGAACCTTCACCACTGTGCAAACGCGCCCCGTGGCACATTTTAAGTTGAGGGATTAACTCCCCTTGAATTGTGAGGATCCCTTGCAACTTGCCCACCAGCTACCTCCACTAAGCGTCACAGAGCTGCGTTGCAGAGAGGTGTAAAAAGGGGCCTGGCCTCAGAACACCTCTCTGCAACGCAGCCCCCTGGTGCATACTGGGAGGTTCCTGGTGGGCTAGTTGGCCCCTAGGGACCCCCATTATTCAAAGGGAATTCATTCCCCATCTGAAAACGCGCCAGGGGGCGCGTTTGCAGAGTGCTGAAAGGAGGGGGTGGGGGTGGCCTCAGGCGCAATGCTGGTATTTCTTTTCTTTTTTTTTTTTTTTAAAGAAGGGGGTTGCATAGCCCCCCTTTTTCCTCATTTTTGGGCCCTGGGGACCCCATCCCCCCAGGGCCTGCCCCCTAATTTCTTTTTAAAAATTAAAATTGGGAAGGGGCCGCATGGCCCCCTTCCAAGGCCACTAAATGCACTGGGAACCCCATCCCCCAGGGTTGCCCTCTCCAATGGGGTGTTCCGTGGGGGGGGTCCTCAGTCCCCCCCATGGTGCCGCTGGCTCCACACCTCCTTTCGGAAGCCGGCATTGTTTTTCCACACAGGGAGCAGCTAACATGCTGCTCCCCATGTGGAAAAGCAATCTGCTTTGCTATTTGGAAGAGAGAGCAGGTTTCCTGCTCCCTCTTCCAAATAGCAAAGCAGTTTGCTATGGCTCCCACCATGCCATAGCACACTATAGTGTCCCTGGGGGGAGGGGCAGGAGGGGGGGAGAGGGGAGAGGGTGGGGGTGGTGGTGGTCCCCAAGGCCCTCGAGGGCTCCAGTGAGCAGGCCTGGGGAGTCAGGGTGTTTCTACCCTGCCCCCTTTTCGGCTTTGGGCATTTTTTTATTTAGGTTTCTTGTGCCTCGGTTTTTACAGAGGCACAAGATGGCTGCCAACACTTCCTGGTTTGGAGTGTTGACAGTCAATTAGCATACAGCTCGTGCTCAGCAGGGTGCACGGATCCTGCGGGGCAATAGATATTTTTAAATGTGATTTTCTCAGAAACTACTGAATGGATTTACACCATTGAAGCAAAAGGCACGAGTCTGAACCAAGGACTACAACTTTGACAAATTTGGTGCAATTCCGTTCAGCAGATCGGGCTGTAGCCGTGATGAACGGTTCCTATGGAAAATTGCATGAGGAAAACACGTTTTGGGACCCATTTTTTTTCTCAGCCCTCCGCTTGACCAATCACCCTGAGACTTTTAGGATGGGAGCGGACCAGAGCTGGCCATTACTTTTGAAAATGTCACGAAGATTCGTCAACCGGCGCCAAAGTTATTCCAAATAGAATGTTGCGGATTTCCTATGGAAAATACGTTCTAACTATCTACTGGTGACCGCAGGTAGATTATACATATACACATTTCGGCTTACACAGGTCTTGGTCACATGATCACAGTTTCCGTGCAAAGGAAATTATTACAGCATCACTCAGGACGCAACATAGTAAATGTATGGAGAACAAACTTCGACGTTAGAGTCCTTTCAGCTGCGTGTTTTAATACAGAAGTGAAACAAAGCAAAACATAGGTGTGAATTAAATATGACAATATGCAATGTACATTTATAATTGACAGTCATAAATGTCCTATTCATCCCAACAGCCAAGCAGTATTTCTGTAAAGGTCATGAACTACACTACCCATGATCCTTGGGCTTCACGTGTGTGTGGCTCTCTACTGTGGCAAAACTACTCTGCCAGCTCTCATGAAGCCAATCCTAGCGAGATATGTAACGGTGTGTACATCAAATTGACAGGATTGGTCGGCGGTCTGGCATTCAAGAGCTGGCTAGAAGTGTAGGTAAAGTATATTCACTAAAAAAACTAAGGTTACAGGGACGTTATAGCTAGGCTCAGACTTCCCTCATAAAACAATCAAAAGCAGTTATAGTTACTGAGCTAACTTTAACTCACGCCCCTGCCATGCACTGCTTAGGACCTCACATATTACTACCCTCATGACATGGTCAGTGACATCACTCATGACATCAGTGATGTTAGGGAAAGGGCAGCATTCCACAAGTCATAGTGAAGTTACCCAATGCCTGAAGTAGCTGACCAATTTCCCTATGTAGCATGCTGGAGAAGGTGGAAAAACATTTGAATGACAACTAATGAATAAAGTCTGACTGGAAACCCATATAGCTTCCTACATTATACAGATAATTGGAGTAAAATGAAAGTTCTTTGCGGTTAGACCTGGCACCATTGGTGTGGGACTCCCCTGCATCTTTTGCCTTGCCTCCTGTCTTTATGCTGTATGTCGGACTCCGTTTTGCTGGTCTAGATCCTTTGCCCACTATAGCACTGCTGTCCAGGGCCAAAATGCAAGTGCTCCCTTTGTAAATTACGATTATGGATTGGTGTTTCCATGATTACTCATTTGAATTACTAGTCAGTCCCTAGTGCAGTGCACTGTGTGTGCCCAGGGACTGTAAATCAAATGCTGCTGGTGGGCTTGCAGCACTGATTGTGCCACCCACAGAAGCAGCCTGTAATGTAACTCTGGCCTGCCATTGCCCAGCCTGTGTGCAGTCTGGTACTGCTATGTCGACTTGGCAAGTGAAACCCACTTACCATGCACGAACCTTCCCTTTTCTTACATTTCAGTCACCTCTAAGGTGGATCCAAGGTACCCCTTTGGGCAGGGTGCAGTGTATGTGAAAGGCAGGACATGCCCGGATAGTGAATTACTGCCAATTTATTTTTTCACTATTGGAAGGCTACCTGTTCCCACAGGACAGAATGGGGAGTTTGCTTATAACATCTTATAAACGTAACTGGCCCTAGGAACAATGTAGAAAATATTAAAAAAAAATTGTGTGCCTGGACACAGAAAGTTTTAAAAATGCATCTTTTAGTGAGGGTAATTTTTACATTCTGTATTTGATAATAACACTTTTAGAAAGTAGGTATTTTCTTACCTAACCATCCAGTGTGCCTCTGCCAGGTTTGTGTATTGCTGTCTAGCTTTTGGATGACGGGGGCTGGAGAGGGGCAGTGGCTTGAGAAGTCCGAATAGACCTGGGCTGCATTTAGAGTAGCGGGAAGAGAGTTCCTTTCACCTGACTGGGCCTTGTCTGCCTTCAACAATGCGGTCTCCACCTATTGCCAGGTAACAGCATGAGTGAGAACATAACTTATTTTGACTGAGTACAGACACATTGCCTTCAGAGAACAAAGGATTTTTGTGTATAAAAACAGGATCCCGGACCCCAGACTTTTAGATCACTTCTGGGCAATCTAGAGGAGACTTTGCCAAGGAAAGAGTTGAATAAGCTGAGGAGGAATACTGCCCCTGTGCTGTATGCTGTCTGGGGTTGGCCTGCAGTGGCTGTTTCCTGCCAAGGAAAGGAGAAAAAGGACTTTTCTGTTTGCTTTGCAAAAAGAACTATTGATGGACAGAATGCAGAAAAAAGCATACATTCACCCCAGTACAGAGATCTGGGCCTAAATCCATTGTTTTTCGCTCACCGTGCCATTCCAGTTTGGACCTAGCCATATGCAAATCAGTCTTGAGCCTGCACCCAATGGGAACAGTCCAGCCCAAACTGCCAGGCCAGGTCCTCCCTGGACTGGAAATAAGCATACTAGGACCGGTTTTGGGGTTTCACCCCTCTTCAGCCAGGATAGCTTGATTCCAGTGGCATTGAGAGCACGGGACTCACGTCTGAGCATACCCGTCCCACTCGGGGTGACAAATGCATAAAGAACTATTGATGGACAGAATGCAGAACAAGGTCAAACATTCACCCCAGTACAGAGATCTGGGCCTAAATCCATCGTTTTTTTACTCACCATGCCATTCCAGTTTGGTCCCAGCCATATGCAAATCAGTCTTGACCCTGTGCCCAATGGGAACAGTCCAGCCCGAACTGCCAGGCCAGGGCCTCCCTCCGTCAATCAATTGTGTCTCTTTTGCTTTCTTGCCCCGAGTGCGCCTGGTATGCCCAGACGTGGGTCCTGGGCTCGCTGTGCCACTGGATTCAAGCTATCCTGGCTGAAGGAGTGAAACCCCGAAACCGGTCCTACGATGCTTGTTTCCAGTCCAGGGAGGACCTGGCTTGGCAGTTCGGGCTGGACTGTTCCCATGAAACACAGGGTCAAGACTGTTTTGTATATGGCCAGGTCTAAACGGGGGTGGCATAGTGAGCAAAAGAATTATGGATTTAACCCAGATCTCTTGACTGGGGGTTAATGTTTTGATTTGTTCTGCATTCCGTCCATCAATTGTGTCTTTTGCGGTTTGCTTTGTCACGAGCTTGAAGAAAAGATCTCCAAGGGCTTGAACATGAGCTTGCCTCCTGTTCTGAAGACTCAGGGACACAAAGACGTCACCACCAGCTCTCCTGAATTTCCTTGCTCGGAATTCCAACCTGCAAAGAGGTGCTTGCTGCTGTTTAGGACCTTTAAGGCTGTTTGTCGCTGTGAGCTGGAAAAATGATGCAACATCAAAGAAGTGTGTCGCATCCGCACCTGTTTCCAATGTATCGCCGAAGAAACAGTCTTTGCGCCTGCTGCGGCTCGAGAAATCACCGCATGACGCACCAGGTGCAACAATCCCCGAAGTCCGAGATCACCGCACCGATCCAGATGCAAGCCTGCTGTGCAGCTGCACGAAACCACACATCGTACCGACGCAGCGCATTGAGGCACCAAGACTGTTGCATCGCTGGGGCACGTAGTAAGAAACCGACGCATCACCTCCCCACGCAGTAAAAAGACACATCACCTCCTCTACAGTAAGGAACAGACGCATCACCTCCCCTGCGCTGCAGTAAGGAACCGAAGCCTCGCCTCTCCCGAAGCAAGGAACAGACGCTTCACCTTCCCTGTGTGTAAGGAACCAACGCATCACCTTCTCTGCGGCCATTTTGTTTGTTTTGCGGGACGCATCAATCAATCAATCAAGACATTTATAGAGCGCACTACTCACCCGTAGGGTCTCAAGGCGCTAGGGGGGGGGTGCCGTTACTGCTCGAACAGCCAGGTCTTGAGCTTCTTCCTGAAGGCGAGGTGGTCTTGGGTCAGGCGCAGGTCGGTCGGGAGGGAGTTCCAGGTCTTGGCGGCCAGGTAGGAGAAGGACCTTCCTCCTGTTGTCGCTCTTCGGATGCGGGGGACGGCGGCGAGGGCGTGGCTGGTTGATCTGAGGTGGCGCTTGGGAGCGTAGAAGTTGATTCGGTTGTTGAGGTAGCTCGGGCCTTGGTCGTGTAGGGCTTTGTGTGCGTGGGTGAGGAGACGGAAGGTGATTCTTTTGTTGACGGGGAGCCAGTGCAAGTCTCTCAGGTGTCCGGAGATGTGGCTGTTTCGTGGGATGTCGAGGATGAGTCTGGCTGAGGCGTTCTGGATCCCCTGGAGTCTCTTCTGGAGCTTGGCGGTGGTTCCGGCGTAAAGGGCGTTGCCGTAGTCCAGTCGGCTAGTGACGAGGGCCTGGGTGACAGTCTTCCTGGTCTCGGTGGGGATCCACCAGAAGATCTTCCGTAGCATGCGTAGGATGTTGAAGCATGACGAGGAGACGGCGTTGACTTGTCTGGTCATGGAGAGGGAGGAGTCCAGGATGAAGCCCAGGTTGCGTGCGTGGTCCGTCGGTTTGGGTGCGGTGCCCAGGGCGGGGGGCCACCAGGAGTCGTCCCAGGCAGAGGGCGAGGAGCCCAGGATGAGGACCTCCGTCTTGTCTGAGTTCAGTTTCAGGCGGCTGGTCGTCATCCACTCGGCTACATCTCTCATCCCTTCGTGCAGGTTGGCTCTGGCGGCGGCGGGGTCGTTGGTCAGGGAGAGGATCAGCTGGGTGTCGTCGGCGTAGGAGATTATGTTGAGGTTGTGTTGGCGTGCGATGGCCGCGAGGGGGCTCATGTAGACGTTGAAGAGGGTGGGACTCAGCGAGGATCCTTGAGGGACGCCGCAGATGACTTCGGTGGCCTCTGACTTGTACGGCGGTAGGCGGACTCTCTGTGTTCTTCCGTAGAGGAAGGAGGTGATCCATTCCAGTGCCTTCTCCTGGATTCCGATGTTGCCGAGGCGCTGCACTAGGGTGCGGTGGCAGACAGTGTCGAAAGCCGCGGAGAGGTCCAGGAGGATGAGGGCCGCTGTTTCTCCGTTGTCCATCAGGGTTCGGATGTCATCGGTGGCCGCGATGAGGGCGGTCTCGGTGCTGTGGTTGGCTCGGAAGCCAGACTGTGAGGGGTCGAGGGATCCATTCGTCTCGAGGAAGGCGGCCAGCTGTTTGCATCCAAGGTACTTTGTGAACAAAGTGTCACATTTACAACTTGCATTGAACTGAACTATTTTCTACCATTTGAAAGCCTCATTTTTATATACAGTATTGTAGATTTTTGTTGTTTGGTCTTGTTTTGGTTTAGATAAAGATTACTTCTTTTTCTAAACTGGTATGGTGTCCATTTGTAGTGTTTTCACTGTATTACTGTATGTGTTCACAAATGCTTTACACACTGCCTTTGAGATAAACCTGTTCGTGCCAAGCTACCAAGGGGATGAGCATGGGTTATTTTAGAAGTGCATCCCCCTTACCCTGACTAGAAGCAAGAGTCCCTATAGGGAGAAATGTGTCTACCTTCACCAGCTAGATACCCCCATTTCTAACATATGCTAATAACAGACTAAAAAAAAAAGCCTTTTGTCTGGTCTGTGATCATTTATTGTAATGTTTTTGTAAATCTGTATGACCAATAGAGGGATGAAAAGATGTATTGAAAGGCTTGCATAGACAGAGGCTTGTATAGCCTGCTGGATAGCTAACTAGACAGAGGATGGTCTACACAGACAGATAGCTAGACTTACAGGGTTGCCTTGGCTGGCTGATAGCCAGACATTCATAGGCAAATAGCTAGATAGCGAGACATACAAGGTTACCTAGACAGATAGGCAGGGTATCAGATAGCATTGATAGACAGGGTGACAGATGGAAAGCTAGAGAGATAGATAGGGCCACATAGAAAACTGGACAGGCAGAGTGACAAATTGAAAGCTTGACAGACAAGACAACAGATAGCTAGCTAAACAGAGTGATAGACAGATAACTAGATAGATCGCTCGATAGACAGGTGACATACCTAGATAGACAGGTGACAGAAACAGATTTAAAGGACGGAAAATGAGATAAGTGGCACAGCTTCAATTGGTAATATAATTGTTAAATGTCTATATGCATGATATAAAGGAGCACTTTGAGCAATCTAGAAAACCACACGAGCAAGATATACGGAGTACACTAGTTTACAATGACGACTGCAGTCCTCATTTAACATACATACCAGCATGTCATACAGAAGTGCAGCCATAAATGCACTTCATTGCAAGCATACAGAAGAGAGAATAATAACGTTATAAAGAACAGCTTCAAACAGACAAAATCTGGTATAAGGTGAAATACGAGCAGTCAGATAGTCAAAGAAATATCCAAAAGTACTTTACAACAGCATTAGGTGTGGACAAGCCCTAATAAAGCTGGAGTGTGACCTATGCTCAAAAGAAAATCAAACGTGTCCTGCTGATACATCAGGCTCGAACAACGAAGCCATCACTAAAGTAAAAATAATGTAAATACAAGAACACTGGGACCGAAGAGAACTAACCGGTTTGTCGATGTGCTCCTTGTGAAGCAGCAAAATACAGTCACTGGAAGGGAAGTTACAAGTGACTGAAGTAGGCTGACCCACTGCCAATCCTGTATACTGTAATTGGCGGAAGCAAAATGTGAATGACAACAGACCAATGAATGAACAGAGTGGCATGTTATACATAATTTAAGTCAAATGAAGAGGTCTTGGCACACACCAGACCTAGAAATTATTCAGGCACATGTTGAATGTGCCATTTATTTATTAAAAATAAAAAAGCATTTATTAAAAATGCTTATAAGAACAGCGAGTCACAATACATATTAATGAATGCCACTAAGCGGCGGTTGGCTGTGAGTTTAAATGCCTATTTTTACAGTTGTGGTGAAATTCTGACAAAGCCATTAGTCCTGGCATTTTACAATTGCACCCTATGATATTGTGTCTATATGTATTCGATTTATGTTTATGGCTTGTGGGTGTCAAAGGTATTTTGCCTATTTGTGGGTATTTGCAAATTAATGTAGTGTGTATAATAGGGCACTTTTTTTGCACTGGCTGGGTGAGGTATTGTGTTATTCTGACATACCAGCGAGCTGGGGGTACGTTCCCACACCACCTCCCCTCAGTAAGCCTTAGCCAGCTCTGCGTTGCTACCCTGAGAGAGTGAAGCACCATATAAGGGTACTTGTAAAGGATTCACATCCTCCACAACTATTAATTGGATTTCATATTACAAAGTAGCTTTAGATGTCCATCCTGTTGAGTCAAAAGGGAAGAGAAGATTCAGTTGCTTGACCTCTAAGTCTGTTGGCAAGACCAGCTGAACTCCGAGACTCAGAATCCTTGCCTTTGGTACTGTGTCCAAAACATGTAGGATTTCCACATGGAATACAAAAAAGTTGCCCTAGCGGAGGTACTTTGCAGGACATTGCCATTGGGAACATAGCTCTCCAATAACTCTGAAAATGTGTAAATGACTTGCAAGAACAGCCTAGAACAACCCTCTCACCATCCTATAGCTTTATCATATATTCTTAGAGCAGTTGTTCCGGTTCTCTTATCACTACCAGTAAAGTTAGCAACTGCAAAGCCACGCTGATGCCTTGGAAGCATCTTAGTACATTCACTGGTACATAGATATAGAAACAGCTGACCAGACAAACCAAACTAGGGAAACCCATCATATAGATCTGGCAAAAGTGCTTCCTGTTTCTGCAGCTGTATGCCTTTTCCCACCAGTGTCTTTTATTGTTACGTCAAACCTTAATCATCTCATGATCCAGCCACACCAATCCAAAGCAGTGAAGTATGGAGTGGCTATTGCCTGTGAGTTCTCCCATATAAGCTCCATTATTCCTACAGGATCTAAGATGACATTTTATATTAGGCAAAACTGCCACCTGTAAGCTGACAAACCCAATCATGATGGCCAAATCTTTACCCAGATCGCGCATAAAGCTAAACATTTCTATCCGCTGATGGACAGCAACAAGTCATTATTAGTAATGTTATTTTCTGTTTACAGCATTAGTATATAGGATCTTATCAAATCAGTTTTATCCTAATTTCACCCCATACATTTCTTTGGCATGTAAATGCTACCTTATATTTTTATACTTCGTGTCTTCGGGGCTTAATTTCTTTACATCTCAGTTGTATGCAATATGTATTTCTTGATTCCATCATCTCGGACAAAATGATATCAAGGAGCTTATGGGTACCCTTTCCTAACAATGTTTTTAGGGAGCCTCTGGTTTTTCTTCCACTTCTATCCTACCTGTAGCATGTTCCACAGCCAAGAAGCATGCAGATAAATTATGCCGCATGGAAGCTTTGTCAAACATTCCTTTATTCTTCCGCATGCACTTGCACACTGTGCAGTACATCATACTTCACAATTAACTACACCCTAACACCGCATATTTTACATATAAAAGTGGCAGACGTCACTGAAATCCCATTTCCTTGATCGGTAGGTGAGGCGCTCGACTGGTCTGCCAGCTCGAGTGTTCTGAGATGATCATGGTCCACCCTGATCACCCAATAGCTGCAAAGGCTCAGGCGCTTGAGCCGGCCGCTTGGTGGGGTCACCTCATGCATGGTTTTAGGACTCCGCAAGTGTTGTGGTAGGTGTTTAAATTGTCATGTGTCCCAAGTTATGTACTGTCCAGGACAATGTCCTTTGCATGCCACATCCTGCAACAGATCAGCAGCAAAAGTGGTGTCAGTTTTCGGTCTTCGTTTCTGCTTAACCATTAGCCATTCTCCTTTGTCAAAGAAAATCTCCTGGGCATGGTGACTCTGATCTGTATACCCTTTCATTTTTCTTTTCTGAGTCACATTGGAGTCTGACACCCTCTCAGTATTAGGGGTGGGTGGAGTTTGCAGAGTTTAACTTCATGGAATTCTGCCGGAGTTACCAAAAAACTCCATGGAATTCCTTGTAGTTCAGCGCGGAGGCAGAATTACTCAAACTGTGCATGCAGAGTAACTGGGTGACCACGGAGAAGGTTCTGCTAAGGACATAATGTTGTGTTTGTACTGCAGGTTTTTTTTGTCTGGCTGGCCCGTCTTACATCTAGCTCGGTGAACGGGCGTAGGGCTGGTGCGAGGTAATGCCACCTGAGGCTCACCACGGCAGTAGCCACAGCTCAACAGATGGTGACTAGGGCACAGGCTCTACCTTGGGGCACTGTTTGTGTCTGTCAATACTGTCTCCCTCAGGGGCAGCCTCACCCACCCATCTGTCCAGGCCAGAAACTGAAAGCACCTTACCTCACCTCCGCTGTCTGCACACAGACGCCTCAGTCTACCAGGAAGTGAGCCATGGTCCAACAAAGTGCAGCAGAGCCTTGGAAAGAGCCCTCTCCTGTGGATTCTGTGCTCTTTTTAAGGCTCCATACCCTCGCCTACAAGAGGAGATTCAGCATGGACAGCTCTAGTCCCTGCTGCAGATCGCCTGAGCCTGTCTTCCCCTGCTTCGTCTAGTTCAGTGAGCTCCCCAGCGGTTTCAACTTCCCTGGTGCCGGCCTCTGCAGTGGTCGCTGGCTGCCCTGTATGTGGAGCTTGCTGCACCTAGAAACAGAAGTATTGGTATTTTTTTTTTTTGGGTGTGGGTTGAGGAATTCCAACTTGTTGTACCCTAGCCTACATATCCTCAAAAATGAGGCATTACTGCATCACAATGATGAGCATCTTTTTCCTGCCTTTTCGAAGTCTGTGCCAGGAGCAGTGTCTCAAGCTCTGAGCTTCTACATAAATTAACTCATGTGAAGGAGGAAAGTGCTTGCCAAGCTTCCCTTTCTAGGGGTAAGCGCGGCGCCATCACCGTTCAACTCCGCTCCTCCGGTGGCCAGCAAGGCCCTGCCAAACTCAGCGCTCTAAGCCGAGCACAGAGTTCCAAAAACTCCACAAACTATGCCGGTGGAGCAGAGCCTGCTGCCCACTCTTAAGTCAGTATTCACTGATCGATCCAGGGTCCTTTGAGATAGTTTTATTCTGATCGCTTTCCCAAATATCAAGGTGGCTAGATTCTCACCAGCTGTGGAGAGAGGGGTTGATCGACAGGCCCGAAGGGCTTGGCACAGGGTTCGGTTTAGATGGATTCCTTCCATGGACTCATTGAATGATCTTCGAGGGTGCCCATGAATAATTAAACTACACCATTGGCTTGAGGCAAGAGGGGTGTACTCTTTAGGAGTTTGATGTTGAGTTTTTAACTCTATCCTGTCGAAGGGAACGCCATTATCAGATTTGATGACTTTAGGGATGCCTCACATTGCAAAGATGTTATCAAGCCATTCTATGACTGTCATAGATTGTTGAAGATAGGTCTTCAGTCAAAGGAAAACGTGAATATTCGTCAGATCACCATGAGAGGGTGGCAATTCCCTAAAGGCCCAAAAAGGCCAACTGCCACCCCCTCCCAAGCATGGGCCAAAAGGTCAGACATTGTCACTCTGAGCTGTGTCATCTTGGGGTACACAATTGTTGATGTGGCATGCCTTCTGGTCTTTCTTGATTCGCTCATCTGCCAGAGGGAACCACACACTATCTTTTAAGGCTCTTCTGGTTGCTAGGATATAGTGTCATTCAATGACTCACTGTCTTAGGCTTCTAGGTATGAAGATTCTTGAGCCTCGCAGTATTAACTCATTCTGTATATTTTTGAACTTTTGGAATTCAAATTACTGGCAAGGGGCCGGGTACTTCTCCTCCTCGATTGTTTGGCAATGCGTTCTTGGATTATGGACATGTCTTTATCTGCATTGGTGGCAGCAATGATTTTTATCACTGACAGAGCAGCTGGTGTGCTGCATCTCACAATAAAGTTGATATGCTTCCGCTGTCTTTGATGTCGAACTGAGACGATGTAACAGCACTTGTGGAAAGTAATCTGCTGGCTTTTGCACAATTTGCATTCTGCAGAGTTTTTCCCTGTTTGTGCACAAACTCACAGTCGTACTTTTACAGTCTTAGCCACCACCTCTCGATGTGAGAGGGCATCTCAGCCTTTGGGTTTCAAAAGATTGTAACCAATGCCTGGTGATCTGGGAGGACAGTGAATCATTTTCTGTAGAGAAATACATAAAAATGTTTGCAGGCCCACATCACAGCCAGACTGCTTTTGCGGCTGAGAGTAGGTATGTTCTGTTTCAGACAGGCTTCGACTAGCATAGGCCACAACGTGTCTCCGAGCATTTGAATGGCCATTGTGATCAGCCAGTATTGACCCTAACCCTACCGGACCTGCATCAACTGTTATTTCATATGTAACTTGGGGTCAAAGTACGTCATTTCAGTTGCATTCTCAATCACATGTTTAACATCTGGACACTGAAATGGTACATTTCTCTTTGTCAAGTCTCTCAATGGGGCCATCCCTGTAGCAAAGGTGCGAATGTATCTTGAGCAATAACTGGCCATGCTTGCAAAGGATTGCAGCATGGTAACATCAGGGGAGGGATGGCTGGGCAACAAGTGGATGACGGTGATTGCACCTTGTCTGGGTCTGGATTCATTCCCCCATCAGAGAATATTTGCCCAAAAAACTTGAGTTTGGTTTTGTGAAACTAACACTTTCCAGCGTTCAATGAGAGACCCTCCTCAGCAACTAACTGCCACACTTGGGTAAGTGCTTTCTCATATTTGTTCGGTGTTCTCCCAAAAACCAGTATGTCATCACTGTAATTCGAATACATGCACAACAGGTAGATTACTCAGAAAATAATATCCTGAAATATCTTAGCAGCCCAAGATACTCCAAAGCTCAGTATCTTACAGCTGAACAAACCAAAATGAGTCAAAAAGGTAGTAATAAACCTGCAGTACTCCACCAACTTGACGGTATCCTTTATTCAGGTCAAGATGGGAAAACACTGTCAAATGCATGAGGATGGTCGTAATATATTGCCCAGTAGTCTTTCCTTTTCAATGGTTTTGTTTGCCTGGGGCATATCACTGCATATGCAAACTGCTTCACTACTGTCCTATTTTGGTACTACTACTTCTACTACAGGCAAAACCCATGGCATGCGACCGGTGGAGCATTCAAAAATTCAAACACAAAAGAGGGCAAAGGGAGATTTAAAGACCAGCAGGACTTGACTGCCAAATTTACACTAAATAACTAGGCTGTCTTGTTTTAGGTTTAAACCTATAATAACTGATAAAACCCCACCAAAAGTGAAATGGCCCTTACCAGTGTAAAGATATAAATACTGAAAAAACACATGTACAGCCCGAAATAAATGCCATTCAAAGAAAGGAAAAGGAGATTGAAGAGTCATTTTTATTTCTTTCTGAAGGGCCCCATACAATGTAACTGTTATATGAGGAAGCAGCAAGAAAGACTGGGCTAACATTTCTCATGTTGTGCTTTGTGTTCCCAACTGGGTCATTTAGCAGGTGATTCTCAGTCCTAGATGCCGTGAATACCATTTTCCACGTAGAGACCGTTTACAGAATGCTTGCTTAGGGATGCCAAAGGTAAGAAATGTGAGGATCTTCGGTTGCATATTGATAGTGATGTGAAAAAATGTACACTCTACTGCATTCTTAGATTTTTAAGGAAAACATGACTGCTGTAGTGGACAGAATCAAAACTAGAGCTTGAAAATCCCCTTGTTTACCAAGTGTTTAGCATAATTAGAGTAAATGTGAAACAGCACCTTGAGTAGGTTGTGCAACACTTTTGGTGACTTTGGTATTGCTACATGGTCCATGTCAAAATGCTTGCCACGTGGCAAGCAAAGAAATATTGAAGAGCAATTCCGGAAATTATATTTTACACTGCAAGAGAAATGGCTTGCAATGGTGCATAGAAATGTCCCTTCACCAACCATAGTATTTGAAGTCAATGAAACCTCACTGTGATACTCTGCTTCAATAACTGTGGCGATATGCAGCCAGTTCAAGGCATATGTTGCAGAACCTGTCCCAGAGAATAGCAATCTTCAGGTGCACCAGTGTTGGCATGGTAAGCTGTCAGTGGCCAGAGTTAGAAAATTGTGTACTGGCTGTTTTGGCATTGCCTGTCTGAAGTGCCAATGTTGAGGGCTTTTTCACAGATAAAAGTTTAAATGGGAAGGAAAGAACGAGCATGCATGACCAAAGACTCACTGAAAAAGTATCATATGGTGTACTTCAATACGTTTGAGTTGTAAATATTTATTTAGACCTCATACACACTGTACGTACACTGTCTATATACCATGCACCATCAGTGCATAAAGCAAGCAGTAATAACACTTGAAACACTGTTTTTGTTGTTTTTAATGGCACAAAAAAGTGTAACCACTCATGACCGCTGTGTTTTTAAGGTACTGGCATCACTGCAAAACCTTGAAAAAGTCCCACCAGAATTTACCAAAAATAGAAACTGAAAACAGGAAAGCCTAAATATAACACAATAGTACACTTGTGTCTGGGTAAGGATGAGAAATGAATACAAGAACCAGAATAACCTAGCTGAGATGGGATATTTCTTTTAAAGGAAGATTTCCCTCACCCACCATAGGTGGCATGCTTCATTATCGGCAACCTCCTTGCAATGTGATGCTTAGTCACGGTGTGGGCTACAACCCCCTCACTACGAGAGAAGAGCACAGTGAATAATAAATACCTTACAATGATCTGGGTGTTGTGAGTGGAGTAGAGCATGCAGAAAGGTAGTGTGATTGTTAAAACTGTTTACGATTAGTGAAAATGGCTGCTACTTTAATTTAATTATGTCAACTTGTTCAAATTATATTTATACTTGGAAAATACAGGGTACTTGAACACCTTTACTCGTGCACCCCTGCGTCAGTGTTAAAACGAAGGATCTTGCTGGGCTGTGTTGCCAAGAAAGGTCCGCCATTAATCATCTGGTGCTGCGGCATTCGTTAGGACCTAAAATGATAGTGCTTTTGCTTCAAGGTGGTGCTTGAAACATAATAAAATGCAATACAAAACTGCCCAGTGGTCCTTTGTGAGGAAGAGATCCACTGGCAGTCACCTTTAAGTCGGTGTGTGTGTATATACACATATACACACATACACATATATACACACACACATACATATATACACCTATATACATACACACACACATATATACGAACATACACCTATACACACACATATATATACACACATACACCTATACACACACATATATACACTCATACACATATATATATTGTTAGACCTGGCACCTTGGCGTGGGTCACCCTTCCACTTTCTGTTACTGTGCCTCATGTGTTTTGCTGATGTTAACTTCTTAGAGCAATGTGCCACTGCCAATCAGTGCCACAGTGCAAGTGCTCCCTGTAGAAAATGTATATATTGATTGGATTCTATGATTGGCTTATTTTGGTTTACTGTCAGACCCCAGTACAGTGCACCAGGAGTGCCCAGGGCTTGTAAATCCAAATGCTGTTTGTGGGCTTGCAGCACTGGTTGTGCCACCCACAGAAGCAGCTGTGTAAAATGTGTCTAAAGGTCTGCCATTGCAGAACCTGCGTGCAGTCTGGTACTGTCATGCTGACTGGGCAAGTGCACCCACTTGCCAGTCCCTAAACCTTACCTTAACTTCATATTAGTCACCCCTATGGTAGACCCAAGGGCAGGGTGCATTGTAAGTATGAGGTAGGACCAGCCCTGATGTGTGTGGCATGTCCTAATAGTGAATTACAGCCATTTTGTTTTTTGCAAGGCTACCTGTTCTCATAGGCCAGTATGGGCTGTTAGAATTATTACATTCTATGACCCTAACAGACTCAGGGAACATTGTAGAAATTCGAGTTTAGTATGCCTGAACTCAGAACAATAAAATACATCTTTTAGTAAAGTTTATTTTAATATTCTGTGTTTACAAATACCACTTTTAGAAAGTTGGTATTTGCTTGCCTAACCGTTTCAGCCCGCCTCTGCTAGGGTGTGTATCTGCTGTCTGGTTTCTGTGAGTGACAGGGCTATGGCATTCCAGAGGGCAGGGCTAGGTAGCCTGGTGGTGAATAGAGAGATTTACATCAAGATGGGTGGGAGGAGTGCACCTGGACTCTGAATAGGACTGTGCCTTTCCCCCACAATGCTGGCTCCACCTCCTGTGGAGTGTCTGATGTCCCTAGCCTGCTCCATAAATGAAAAGTCAGAGTCATGTCAACAAAGTGGTCAAGAACTGGTTTTGGCTGGGCAAAGGCCCCTCTATCCCAGAGGAACAAAGGATTTAGGGGTATAGGTATTGGGACCCTGCTCCCGAGAAATTAGATCCAGATTTAACAAGAAGAAACCTCTGCCTGATGAGAAGGAACTGGGAAAGCTGTAAGGAGGAATACTGTCCCTGACCTGGGGGATTGGCCTGCAGTGGTTGCCTTGCTGGTAAAGGAGAGGAGAAAGACTCAAGGACTTTACTATTGACTTGTGCTAATAAGATCTCCAAGGGCTTGCGAGTGAGCTTGCCCCCTGAACAAAGTCCCAGGACCAG